>NW_007727524.1:8282-11386 GCF_000696425.1 Galeopterus variegatus
GGGAGACAGAAGTATCTTGACATTGGTGTGGTTTATGGGTATGTTCATTTGTCGAAACTCATCAAATGATACACTTAAGATTTGTTCACTTCAAAGTATGTAAATTGTATGTAAAGAATCGTAAATAAATATTGAACTGTAGTTTGTAGGTTTGATTTTCCTGGTAGTACGACTTAGCAATTCAGAAATTGCTTTCTGTGTGCTTTAGACTAGAGAAAATGAATAAATATATCAAGGATAATGGGACACAGATTTCTCACTATTGTGAAAGGAGTCCCACGTATGCAAAGAGGAAGCTAGCTTCTAAACTGCAGTGTTGTGTGTGCTAGAGAAAATGAATAAATATATCAAGGATAATGGGACACAGATTTCTCACTGTTGTGAAAGGAGTCCCACGTATGCAAAGAGGAAGCTAGCTTCTAAACTGCAGTGTTGTGTGTGGTTGGAATTAGAGAATCAACTCAGTGATTTTCAAAATAGAGATACATTTTGAAAATAGAGATATTCATATTTATATATGTCATATTTAAAAATATACATGGCTAGAATATACACATATGCATATACATATACACACTTAAAAAATACCTCTATGTTACACAATGGGTGCTGCAAGCCTGCAAGGTGCACCCGAATTCTTAAGATTGATGAGAGTAACTTACATACATGTCATACTCAACAGATGTTACAGCAACATAAAATCTGTCTTGAAGAGAATGTAGCAGATCAAAGAGTGTATGATATGATTTGTTTTCAAAGTAACTTTGATATTAAGAACCTCTAGAAAACCCTTGTTGGATGGTTATATAACATATGACCTATTTTCTGTAGAATTAACAAATAAAATGATTTTTAAAGAGAAAAAAAATACCTCTAAATATATAAGTCAAAGAGCAGATTAGACATAGCTGATGGAGAATTGGGTAAACTGGGAAATTGACCTGCATGGATCACAGCGTGAAAAAGAGATGAAAATCATGAAAAAATGATTAAGCCTCACATACTATAGAATTAGAACATCTGTTATATATTTCAAGAAAAAGAGAACAGAAAAAAAAATTATCAAAAAGGTAATAGATGAAAATAACCTCAAACTAATAAGAGGTAAGATTCTTCAGCTTGAGGGAAAACACTGAATCTTGAAGACGAGTAATAAACACGTATCAGGACAAATTTGCAAGAAAAGAATAGATGAGTTCTATAAGAGGAATGTCACTTAGATTGGAGCAAAAAAGAAGAGTCAAAGGAGGAAAGGGGAAGAATCTTTCAAAGTTTGAGGAAAGAAAACTGTCTGACCTGGAATTTTATATTCAACCAAACTGTCACTCAACATTGATAGATTGATAATGGGAATCTCAGTGGACAGAGTGTTCTATTAATAGACCATTCTTAAGAGAATTGAGAAAATATAAATGTCATTATCTGAAAATAAAGACTTCTGTGATTTAAAAGATGCCGTAAGCAAAGTTAAAAGATGAGCCACAGATCGGGATAAAGTATTTGCAAAGGACATAACCAAAAATATTGGATAGCTAGCTCAATCTCAGTGATTTCATGAAATATATAATTCCATTAAAATAAATAGAAAAATATAACATAATAAAAAATTGGCAACGAGTTTAAAAAGTTAATTCATAAAGAAAATTTAATGGCTAATAGGTAGGGGAAAGATACTGCCACTCACTAGTTACCAGGGAAATTCAAATAAAACAATGTGATGCCATTAAAACATTGTATTGCCATTTCATAATATTAAGAATCTGCAATTTTTAAAAAGTATCTAACAATACCAAGTGTTAGTGATATAATGGAGAGAATGGAAATCTCCTAATCTGCTAGCAGAAATATAAATTGTTATACCACTCTGAAGAGAAATTTGGCAAAATCTGGTAACTTGGAAATGCATGTACTCAATAATCTGCATTTCCGCATCTGGGTATATTTATGCCTAAAATAAATATTGACAGAAATGTACAAGGAGACATGTGTAAGGATGTGCATTGTTTGCAATAGGAAAAGTGAAGTAAAATGAGGCAACTGCTTACATATCCATTAAAATAAGAATAGATAAATAAATGGTACGTTAAATAACAGATATGATGAATAAAGTATACATCACATGGGAAATTCTCTTTTTTATTTTATTTATTTTTTATCATAACATAGTTGATTGTACATATCTGTGGGGTACAGAGTTGAATATCAAGATTACGTTGCGTAGTGTTGAATATACTCATTATCCTGATATAAGCATCATGTATTGCACACAGGTATTGATACTCAAAATGAACAATTCTCAAAAATTAACTTAGACAACAAGGCAAGTACTCATAGACAGATATGGAGATAAGAACGCTAGGAATATCAATCTTAAAGAACGCACAACGTAATATTCTTTTTAATTCAGTAGTCCTTTAATATAGTTAANAATCTTAAAGAACGCACAACGTAATATTCTTTTTAATTCAGTAGTCCTTTAATATAGTTAAATCGTAAAACACAGAAAAGAATAACACATAAGTATTGTTGTGTTAATCTTGGAAAAGATTTTCTCAGGGGAGGTAAGAGGAGAAAAGATTGCGTGCAGAGGTGGCGTGGAGCAGAACGGAAGGGGAGGGTCTGTCAGCCAAATCCATAATGTTTTGTTTCATGCAAGGAAAAATGTCTGAAGGAAATAAAACACAACAGTCACATGTGTCTAACTTGTGTTATATAAATATCTGTGTCTATTATATTATTTTTCAGTACTTTTTATATTTGATATATTTTGTGAATACAACCTTTTAAAGAGCTTTTTAGAAATTAGCTTCATGCCAGTTAAGTCATAATTCTACCAATATTATAGAAATTGTTATAGATAGATACCTAAGAAATAAAAGTATAAAATATGGATGAGGAGAATGCACACCAATTTCAAAATTTTGGAGACTTCTGGAGATGGAGAGAAACAGGGTCACAGAGGAATTGAAGGGGGCTTCGACTCTCTTCAGAGTAGTTAAATAAAAATTTTTAAATGTCAGAATGAAAAATAGTGGGCAGGCCAGTTGCTCACTTGATAGAGCGGTGCTGATAACACCAAGGTCAAGGGTTTGGATCCCCGTACT
>NW_007727524.1:12529-14611 GCF_000696425.1 Galeopterus variegatus
CTCCAGAGTGTGCCCGCCACACATTTACTCTTTGTACAGCGTTGGATGAGTCTTGTCTTCTTTCTAAGCCTCAGTTTCTCTTCTGGAAAGTGAAGTCAATAATTTTTACCTGATCACATGAGGTTTAGAGACACCCAAATAAGAAGAGTGATACAAATGTTCCTAGTAATCTCCTAAGAGCTGTGCACCCGTTCCTCATTAGGATTATGGTGTGTGGCAGATCTCTACAGAAGCACGGGAAATTTCTATTCAGGTTTTTAGAGTTCTGTAAATCTTGCAGCAATCCCGTGGTACAGTTCCTTAGACCCTGAGCTCTGGAGCCTCCAGCATTTTTTAATAGAATTACTGGCTTATTTAGGAGGGATCTAATTCTTATTATTTAAAGTGCTGTTGGCAGCTGACACATTGAAAAAAATTATCAGAATGTAATTTAACTGGCATTTTAGTTGGAAAAAAACTACCCTTGCTCTTGATAAGAGTAACACACACAAAAAAAACCAGTTTAGATGAAAAATGTTTTTTGTGTGTGTTACTCTTATCAAGAGCAATGGTGGTTTGTGTTTTACCTCAATATCTTCACCCTGGAAATACGTGTAATGCTTCTCAATTATCAGCTTACATTAGAGGAAAATTAAGAATGTATGTAAATTTCTAACAAAATATCATCCTGATAAGGTCCATGACAAATATGAGAAGATTCTGATTTGACTTGTTTGGGGGGTCAAACAGGAGCACATCAATCCTACATTACCTACTGCCTCCTGCACATTTCTCCTAGGATGTCACCTCAGGTGCCGCCTGTCACAGCCCTGCTTGTCACCAGCCTTCCCCAAACCAGCCTTCTCTCCTGGCTTCTTGACTCCTCCCCAGCCTCTGAGGCACCAACCTTGAAACAACAGTGTTTCTCACTACTTCCTCTCTGACCTCACGGGAAGTTCCGAGATGAATGGACCAGAATCGAGAAAAGGCCCATCCTGCCTCTGCCGGTCACTTTCAACCCACCAACCACTTGTAGCTGTTCATTGCTTTACCAAAACTTGGGCCTCAGGTCCTCAGTGATTGAAAGGAAGCTTTTGATCAAAAGTCAGTGAGTGCAAGCTGACACATGACAGGGGCCAGATGGACTTTGCAGATGCATGCAAGGAGCTTGCTGGTGGGGATGCAGTCAAGCTGGTGTTACTGATTGAATTGTGTCCCCCAAAATTCACAGGTGGAAGTCCTAACCCCCTCTACCTCAGAATGTGACCTTATTTGGAAAGAGTCATTGCAGATGTAATTACGATGAAGTCATTAGGTTGGGCACTAATCCAGTGTGACTGGTGTTCTTATAAAAATTTGGAATTTGGACACAGAGAGAGGCACAGAAAGAGTACTTCACATGAAGAGGGAGACAGAGATCAGGGCAATGCTTCTACAAACCAGGGAGCACCAGAGATTACAAGCAACTCCCAGAAGCCAGGAAAGAGGTCTGGAGCAGATTCTGTCTCAAATGTCTCAAAAGGAACCAACCCCGCCAACACCTTGATCTTGGCCTTATAGCCTCCCAATCTGTGACACAATATATTTCTGTTGTTTAACTACCCAGTGTGTGGTACTTTGCTATGGGAGCCTCAGCAAATGCACACAGCTGGACACTGGGGGTGGCAGACACCAACCTGCTGCATAGCAGGCTGTTGGACCTTCAGACTTTTGAGAGATGTCAGAAATCTCCCAACATGTCAAATATACCAATTTTAAATTGGCAATAGTTCAAAAGTTTTAAACAATTCTACCAACCCCCCAAACATATCTGTGGGCCACAAATTTTAATTTTAGGATTAAATGACCTTAAATTTCTGTTCAATTATAACATTCTATGAAACCATGATTTTCAAACTTCTTAGCTGGAAATATTCTTAAATAAATAAATCAGTTAAATAATCACAAAATCAGGGTATAGCAAGAAGTGCAGGTCACATGCAAAAGAAAGAATTTAAGGGAACAAGTGTGTATGAACACTTCATATGGCCATAAATGCTTTCATGCATTTTACACACAAATTCTCACATGGTCTACAACAATGCTAAATAGTGGGCATTTTTT
>NW_007727524.1:14839-18973 GCF_000696425.1 Galeopterus variegatus
TTTTTTGTTCTCTTTGTATAGATGGGAAAACTTTGATGCCAAAAAGTGGGAAAAAAAAATCCAACATCACACAGCTACTTTCTAGAACACCAGCTTCTCTGACTCTAAGACTTGTGCCTGTACTGTGCCACCAGGTGCCTCCAAGTGGGTGGGGAGAGCACTGTTGGGGTACCAAGATCATTGTTGTAACCCAGGTTCTACCAGCTCGTTAAGAATGTCTTTGAAGCTAACAGTTGATGAGCAACTGGGACTGCTGGAAATCTGCACACTCTACCTGCAGGAAGCCCTGGGAGTATTTCATAAATGTGTATATAATTTCTTCACCATTCCCCTCTGAACAACCTCCTTGCCTCGTTCCTCTGCTCCTTGGTGTGGTCAGTACCATGTAGTGCCTGGACCACTGCTCTCCCCTAGTTACTTCTGGCCAGGCCTTCCTCCATCGGGTTCTTTTCTCTTCCAGTTTTCTCCCTCTACCACTGCCATGTGCATTCCCCCCATGTCACATTCTCCAATTCAAGGGCCACCAATGTGCAGGAGCTGAAATCCAAGGTCCTTATCTGGACAGTCAAAATCTTCTCTCCATTTGGCTCACCTGCCCTATGCTCCCTGGGGTCTCCCTCATTTCCTGCCAAATCTAGCTCCATGCTTTTCCCTGCATATCATCTGCCTAGTACTGCTTCTGGGTTTCTTCTCAGATCTTTCCATCTGCATTTTTTTCTCCTTCCTTTCTATCCGAATCTTCTCTGTACCAAAAAGAACATCTTAGAAAACTTACTTGGAAAATTTTCAGCCTAAGGAACCTAATTAATGTAGTGCCTTTCACGTAAGCTGATGCATTTATTTTTCTGCATATAAAAAAAAGTGTCATGCTTATAAAGGAGCAGGATTTGTGTGCCAGTTCTTGCACAAACTCATGGTATGATCTTGAATACATTGCTTGCCCTCACTGGACACATATTTATTATCTATGGAATAAGCATGGTGGATTAGAATCAATCTCCCAAGTATTTTGCAGCCTCTAAGACGCCATGACTTTACATACTTATTTTGAATGTTCCCCATACTCAGCCCATTTGTTCATTCACAAAGGCATTAATTCAGCAAATACTCCCCCTCACCTCACCACATGCAGATGCAATTCTGGTTAACAGGGGAAAAGATGTAAAGAAGACAAGTGTGTCACCTCCTCTCATGGTTTGGGGCCTATTGAGGAAAAGTGAACTAAAGAGGAAACAAGTGGGTAAATAAGATAATTTTAATTTTGATAAGAGCTATGTAGAAATGCTACAAGATGGTGAGCCAGACTGTGACAGAGGCAGCAGGAAGCACATTAGATAGAAAGATTCAGAAAAGCCTGGTTGAAATAACATAGAGCTGAGACCTGAAGGGCAGGTAGGAGCCAGCCCTGCACAGATCTGGAAGAAGAGTAGTCCAGGCAGAGGGAGCAGCATTGGCAAAGCCCCTAAGGCAGAGACCAGCTGGGCGTGTTCAAGGAGCAAAACAAAGCTGAGGGGAGAGAAATGTAGGTGAGATGAGGGCCCAGAGCAGGGCTGAGACCAAAGGCTTTGTTGGTGAGAAGGAGTTAGAATGTTACTTCTGATGTCATGAACAGCCGTTGGAAGATCACATTTATCTCACAAAGCAGCAGCTCCCGTAAGACTTCCTTGCTACAAGTTCAGGGTACAGCATCAATTACATTAAACGCCATCTGAAAACAGAATACAGCCCATATGTGATTGCACAGTAGACGTGCCATCCGTGTGCACCTGACTTAACTCCAGAGCACAGCTTTACCCAATGGGCTATGGAAATCATGCCCTTTAAGGGAATGACTGAACAAACTCAGAATGTCAACCAATGGAAGAAAAAACTCATGACGGGTGCAAAGTAATGGCTACAGATTCTAGAAAGGCTCTCCTGGGAAAGAAAAGGCAGAGCAGTGCTTTGGGGACCAATTAGGTTCAGTGGGGAGACTCTGGAGAAAGATATTTCATCTATGAGAAGCCACCTTCTAACAGCCAGAGAGTACCAGGGACAGAGGGAAGAGATCCTGACAGCAGAGAGCTCCACATCATGGAAGGGGTCAAGTGGTGGCTCCAGAAACATGGCAGGCCTTCAGGCCGGGGATGGCTGGGCTGGGGACTCTCCCAACCCCAGAATTCCATTTTTCTCCTGTTTTCTCTCACTGGGAACTAAAAATTGGTGTCAGGGTCTCAGTCTTAGAGAAACTTCAGACTATAATTACAAATTTATTTTTCTAATAAAATTACATGAAACTTCTGAAATAAAGCCTACCTGGTATTAAGAAGAGCTGATCTTTATCAGATTTTAACTACCACCAGATATAGCCCAGAGGAAGGGAGGAAGAACTGAGGAAGAACGTAGCAAAGATGCAAGATAGAAAATTCTCTTTGGCTGATTGATCTGTCTAAAGCAAAGCTCCATTTAGTGCTTCTCAATGTCATGAAGACACAGATGGAGGGTGACTTAGGGAGAGGGGAGAAAAGACGTCTTTGCAAAAGCATCAAAACTAGGCCTTTCCGTAAGCAATATGTCCATCAGCTGTTTTGTATACGACCCACAACTCAAGAATGAAGAACTTGAGAATTTAATCCCTGATCTCCATCTTCCAACAGAGAATGTTTAAGACCATTGGTTTTGGAAGCAATCCTGACTTTATAGCCCAGCTCCTTCAAGTAGCAGCTAGTCATGCTGGGTAATTACTCAATTTCCCTGAACTTTAATTTTTAGGGAAAAAAAAAGATAGAAATAGTAATTGTTTTTCAGTGTAAATGTAGAGATCAAAAGGAATAATAGAAAGTGCTTAGTTACAGTACACACTGCCCTGAAACTTTAGCTGTAATAATATTTCGCACATATGAAGTGCGTGTATTTGCCATGCACACTCTTTTAAGTGATTTTTAAGTATTTTATGTATTTAAATACATTTTATGTATTTAAAACTCATGAAATTCTCATAGTATCCATACTGGAAATACACAATATTATCATCCCCATTTTACAGATGGGATCATTGAGGTACACAAAGTTTAAGTAACTTGTTCCAGGCTTCACAATTGTCCCCCGGCAGAGCTGCAATCTGAACCCAGGACTGTCACTCCTAACCATTGCCTGAGTGCCCCTCGCTGTGGCAGAAGCAGAAGTAATTTATACACGGTATTGAGGAGCATCTCCTGCCTAACTTTTCTAACTTCTTTTCTCCTTCTCGCCCTTGCAGTAGATCTGCCGTGCTGCTAACAATCATTTTTCTGGAACACAATCTACTTAGAATCACCGAGGCCCTCACACTGCCTGCAGAAGGAAGCTGGAAACCTTCAGCATGGTTACCACCTGACCTCTTGTCCTGCCAGCCCCGCTTTCTGTTTCTCTGTCCTTGGACTGAAAGCCTCAGTCACTCCAAACTTCTTCTCCCCCAAGCAGCGTTGTTTCCCCATGCCCGAGTGCTGAGGTGCCTGCCACCCTCCAGCCTAGGATACTCCTCTGGGTCCCCTCTCCCTGGCAAGACTTTACCTTCTGCCTCCTTCTGGGCACCCTCTGTCCAGCTGGTCTGGCTCCAGTGTGTTTACTCTCACACTGATCCTGCAGGAGAGATGTCCCTGGTCTTCAGATAGGGAAAATCAATTCAGAGACAGTTTTATTCAAAGTCATAGAGCAAAAAAGTGACTAAGCTGCCATTTAGGCTCCATCATACAACCTTCCTAAAGGAAGTGGGGAGATTATATCCTCGGCTTAACTAGGTCTGAAAAGGTTGGTGTTTCTCTTGACATGGCATAAGGTAGCTCTGGGTGGTTTGAAATGTCCCTCTGGCTGGCAGTCCAGGACAGCCGCAGCTCTGGGAAGGGGGGCGCTCTCTCTCTCTCTCTCTCTCTCCTCTTCCTGACATGCTAACTGGGAAGGATACAAACCCATGCATGAAGCAAGGCTGGCTTGGGAAGCAAAATAACAAGGAATAATGGGGCATGTGCATTTTATCAGAACCAAACAAATTGTGGCTGTGAACATTCCGTCGCCAGTGAAATTGCAGGCTTCTTTGAAGATCAGTGTCTGTTTTTTAATGTATCTATATTAAAAAAAAAAAAAAAAAAACTGGACCAGATTTCCATTCAAGCAGTA
>NW_007727524.1:19568-20739 GCF_000696425.1 Galeopterus variegatus
TAAAAAAAAAAAAAAAAAAAAAAAAAAAAAAAAAAACTGGACCAGATTTCCATTCAAGCAGTATGGGGAGGTGGTGGGGGAGGGACCGAGGACTGAGCCCTGGGACGTGAAATGAGGGAGTGGGAGGAAGAGCCCTTCTGTCCTGGATTAGCACATTGATTAAAAGCAAGTTTTGTTCTCTTGAGCATCCCAGCCCTCCCCCACTCCATCCGCAAACCCACAAGCCACTAACCACAGTTATTTCATGGGGTCTCTCTTTGCCTTACTTATTTGATACACTCAGACTCAACTGTGGAGGTTCAGACAGTTTGTGTTAGGGGTCCTGGGACAGAGAAAAAAGACGGCCTCCTAATTGCCCACAATCGACTGCTGACATCTGGAAAGCACTCTAGCTTTTAACCCTCTCTGTGGTGCAGCCCGTGCATGCTCCATGGCCCACTCCCCAACCTGATCAGCAGGGCCTGAATGAGCTGGATAGTACCGCTCACGGCCCCGAGCTCTGGCCTTCTCAGCCTCCAGATCTTTGCCCCCATCTCTGTGGGGTCACCTTGCTGTCCCTACAGCCCCTGGACCATGTTATGCCAACCATGGCTTCCACTACACTCTAATACTAACAACACACAAAGCCCTCCTTCCAGCCTTGATCAATCTTGATTGCTCCAGGCCACATTTTCAACTGTATCACATGGCACTCTAATTACTTCAATTCCTTACCAGGGGAGGAAAAGACAAATGCTGGACATTTCATTCTGAGTTACCTCTTCCAAACCAAGAACATCAACTCCAACGTGATTAAAGGTAGCCTTATAGGAGGGCTCAAAAATTTCTCCTCTGGCCAAGATCTCTCTTGATTTTGCACCCATGCATTTTTCTGTCCTTCTGTTCTAGACATTTCTGCATGAATTTTGTGTAAATACCTGGAACTTAAAATTTTAAAACTGAACCCATTTTTGTATAGCCCAGAATTACTTCACTATATAAATCGCTAATTATACACCTCGACTGAGAGCCAGTGATATGCTCAGTCTTTTTTCATTGCATCCTTCTAATGCAATACAAATTGGGGCAGTTTTCCAATAGTCTTCACCGACATTTTCCAGTTACTCTGCTACTGTCACAGTTACAACCCCAGTGTTTCTTGTCAAGTATATTTATTCATTTAATAAGTTTG
>NW_007727524.1:21396-30065 GCF_000696425.1 Galeopterus variegatus
ACTGTCACAGTTACAACCCCAGTGTTTCTTGTCAAGTATATTTATTCATTTAATAAGTTTGCCTTCCCAATCTACAATCAAAAATTTGATGAAACTTTGAATCAGAGAACTAGATACAGTTAAAGTGAAAAATTAAACAAACAAACAAAAAAGAATGGACTCCTTCCCCAAGAAAATAAATGGTCTGTTTCATTAAACTTTGTAGACTTGTATTTTTATGAATTAGTTGTGCACTTTTCTGTATGTGTGCTAAATTCCAATATGAAGTTTGCTAAAAGAAAAATAAACAAAAATGCCAAGAGCCTGCATAGTCTCTGGGTGTTCCCTGTTTTGGGAATGTCTCTTCTCCTGTAATCTTCTTTCTATGACTGACTTTGGCTTCTGGGAAGTATTCAAGGCTTGTTTTGAATACTACCTCCTCAGTGCTGCTTTCTCATGCCTTCCCCTTTCTAAGGGTTTATCTTTGCTGCCCTTAAACACCCCCCTGTCCCAATTGACACAATTTATTGTCTTTTCCCCAAGCCTGGCCTGGCTCTGGATTCTCTATCTCAGTGGATAGCACAGCAATTTATCCAGAGCTGCAAGCCATAAACCCGGAAGAGGTCCTTGATTTCACACTCCCCACATTTAATCAGTAACCATGATCTGTGGCTTTTATAGTGTCTCTCTCAAATCCTCTATTTCTTTCCACTTCAGCTAAAACATCCTAGTTCAAGCTTCTGATGTATCTGTATTAATGCAAGGTGCTCACAATGAGTCTCCCCAAGCACCCTGGTCTCCTTTCAATCAATTCTCCACATGAAAACAGAGTAATATTGTTAAAACACATGTTCCATGACAGTCCCATTATCTCTTCCACCCTGTTCCTTCTTAAAGCTCTCAGCAGCTTCCCTTAATTCTTATGACAGAGACCAAAACCCTCAACATGGCCATGACTCTTCACCAGTCTTTGTTTGTGCAGCATCTTCTTAGATTTTCTCACACCAGCAACACTGACTGGCTTTTGGTGTTTCTCTCAAAAGCCTTCATCCTGATGGTTTCTGCTGCCTTGAACTGCTCCTCCTGCTTAACTTCAAGTTACTCTCAGAAAGCAAAGGATACATTTTTTTAAGAAACTCCTTTGACTCTTCCATGATAAGCCAAGTTCCACCTCTGCAAGAGACTGAATGTCTCTGTCCCCCATGAAATTTATGTGCTAAAATCCACTCCTCCAAAGTGATGGTATTACGAGGTGAGGCCTTTGGGCACACCCTCGTCTCAGACTTCCAACCTACGTACTGTCAGAAATAAATGTGTGTTGTTTATAAACCACGTAATCTATGGTACTTTGTTATAGCAGCCCAAACTGACTAAGACAGAAATTGGTACAAGAAAGGGGGGATGCTATTATAACTAATACCTAAAACTATTGGCACAGCTTTGGACCTGGGTAATAGGTAGAGGCTAGAAAAGTTTTGAGGTGCATGCAAGAATAAGCCTTGATTGCCATGAACAGACTTTCACAGGTGATTCTTGTGAGAACTAAGAATGAAAATAGGAAAGCTGTAGAGAAAGTTTCTTAGAGAATACCTAAGTAATCATGAACAGAATACTGGTAGAACTATACATGGTAAAGGCCATTCTGATGAGGTATCAGACAGAAATGAGAAAAATGTTATTAAAAACTAGAGGAAAGGTGATCCTTGTTATAAAGTGGCAAAGACCTTGGCTGAATTGTGTTCATGTTCTAGTGTTTTGTGGAAGTTAAAACTAGTAAGTGATGAAATTGGATAGTTATCTGAGATTTCTAAGAAAAGCATTAAAGGAGTGGTTTGGTTCCTTCTGACTGCTTGTAATGAAATGAAACGGGAGACAATGGTATTGAAGATAAAATTGTTAAGCAAAAAGAAACCAAAACCTAAACATTTAGAAAATTCTCAGTCTGTCCATGTTATAAAGAACAAGAAATTGTGCTCAGAAGATAACATTAAGAATTTTGTGGTTGATAAGGAGATTACTGTGGGTTTAACTATGGACTTAATCAACCATCTTAAAAATGCCAGGAATGGGCCGGCCCGGTGGCGCACTGGAGAGTGCGCTGCTTGGGAGTGCGGCGGCGCTCCCGCCGAGGGTTCGGATCCCATGTGGAGACCGGTTCCTGCTCACTGGCTGAGCGCCATGCGGGAACAACACCAAGGGTTGCGATCCCGTTGCCGGTCCCCAGTACGGGCGCGACACCAAGGGTTGCGATCCCGTTACCGGTCAGTAAAAAAAAGACAAAAAGGAAAAAAAATGCCAGGAATTCAGATGGAATTATGGCAGCGGAAACTGCCAGCTGGGACTAAAGGCAACAGAAAATGGGACAAAATAAAGAAATACTGCTAAACTTTCTTAGACCTTATTGGACTGAATCATTGAACCATTTAGCTGTGAACAGGCACTATTCTGAAGCACAAGTAAAGAAGGACCTGAGGGTGATTCAGAGATTACTTGGCTCCCACCATAGGCCCAGAGTGCCTGGGACTAAGGGGAAGGTGTGCCTCCACCTCAATTTCAAAAGGAAGTGCTTACGGCCCAGCAGAGCTATGGGTGGGACTGCTTGACAGAGCCCTATAAGCATGACCCCCACCACAAAGAGAACTGTGGCATGGGTGGGGCCACTACAGAGACTCACGGTGTTGTCAGCACCCTGCTACATAGTGTGGGTGACACTAACACCTTTGTGGATCTGAAAGGTGGGACCTCCACCTCAGAGGGTCTGGAAGTCAGAGCATTGAGACAAAAAAGGATTATTCTCAAACCCAAATACCCCCAAAATTCTGAGGAAATAAATAAAATAAAACAAAATTGGAGGGCCAATGGGGAAGGCACCCAAGCAGGAAGAAGTATAGGCCAGCCACTGGCCAGACCCCTGCCCTGGCTATGCAGAAGAAAGGACCCCATGTTGTACCACCGCCAATGGGAGAGGCACCCAGACAGACAGTAAAATAGGCCAGTCTCCTGCCCAGGCCTGCCCTGCCCATTCAGAAGGCAGAACCCCATGTACTGGGCCACTGCCATGAGGCTTCACACAACTACCATGGGTGTGGTCCACAACAGCCACCACCAAAGCTAAAACTGTTGCAAGGATGGCTCATTGCCTTAAAAACATCCATGACCACTGGGCAGGTGACCCAATACATGTTCAATTTCAGGGATCAAAGAGAGTCACTGGAGGATCCTGGAAAAAATGGAAGAAGTCTTTCTCCCCAAAGTCCTCACCAGAATAATAGAAGAAACAATTAATCTAGCAGATGACCAAAAATCAATGTAGAGATTGTAAAAATATAAAAAAAAAAAAAATCAGAAAATATGACACCACCACAGGAATTCAATAACTCTCAACTACCAGACCCCAGAGAAAAGGAAACCCTTGAAATGACTGAAAAAGAATTCTGAGTAACTAACTTAAGGAAACTCAATGACATAAAGCAGGACTCTATAAGATAACACAATGAAATGAGAAAAAATATCCAGGATATGAAGGAGGAAATTTACAAAACGATTAATACTTTTAAAAAGAATATAGCAGAACTCCTGGAATTGAAAGACACATTCAGTGAAATAAAAAACACAACTGAGAGCTCAAGTAGCAGATTAGAATAAGATGAAGAAAGGAAATTTAAATTTTAAGATGGTCTTTATGAAATAATGCAGACAGACAAGGAAAGTAAAAAAAAATTTAAAAATTAATAATTTCTAAGATAGCTAGCAGACAACCTTAAGCACACTAACATCTGAATCATGGGTATTCCTGAAAGGGAGTAGAAAAATAAAGGCATTGAAAATCTATTGAATGAAATAATAATGAAAAACTTTCCAGGTACAGGGAGGCATATAGACCTCCAGATCGAGGAAGCTCAAAGATCCCCAGTTTCAATCCAAAATGATCCTCTCCAAGACATATTACAGTCAAATTAGCAAAAGCTCAGAGATGAAGAGAGAATCCTAAAAGCAGCAAGAGAAAAGTTTCAAGTCACTTACAAGAAAGCCACCATGAGACTAACAGCAGACTTCTCAACTGAAACTCTACATGCCAGAAGAAAATGGGATGAAATGTTCAAAATTCTAAAAGAAAAAAACTGACAGCAACAATACTATACTCAGCACGGCTATCCTTCATAAATGAGGGAGAAATAGTGTACTTTCCAGATAAACAAAAACTGCAGGAGTTCATCCCCACAAAACCTGTCCTTCAAGAACTTCTCAAGGGAGTCTGCATCTCAAATCTGAAAACAATAATCACTACCATGAATACAGAAGTAAGAACAAAACCTACGAGTAAAACACAAATGCAAATGAGAAAGACAACAAAAACTAAATCTTACTATCTCAAAAAAATGCACAAACATGGAAGACCAATAATCAAGGGAGAAAAAAAAAATGATACTCAAAACAAAAGCCATAAAATGTCAGGAATAAGACAGTACCTCTCAATAACAACCCTAAATGTAAGGGGATTAAACTCCCCACTCAAAAGACACAGACCAGACTGATGGATTGGATCAAAAATCAAGACACAACTATATGCTGTCTTCAAGAGACTCATTCACCAGTAAAAATGCACACAGACTAACAGTAAAGGGATGGAAAAAATACATGCTATGAAAATGGCAACCAGAAACAAGCATGAGTAGCTATGAGTAGCTATTCTTATATCAGATAAAATAGACTTTCAGCCAAAAACCATAAAAAGAGCCAAAGAAGGCCACTATATAATGATAAAGGGATTGATTCAGCAAGAAGACATAACAGTCATTAATATATATGCACCCAACACTGTAGCAGACAGGTATACAAAGCAAATACTACTAGACCTAAAGAATTAGATAGACCCCAAGATGGTAATAGTGGGGGACCTGATACCCCTCTCTCATCATTGGACAGATCATCCAGGCAACTAGTCCACAGAGAAACACAGGATTTAAACTATACTTCAGAGCAATTGGATCTGGAAGACATCTATAGAACATTTCATCTAACAACTATAGAATATACATTCTTCTCATCACTACATGGAACTTTCTTCAAGATAGACCATGTTAGGTCACAAATCAAGTCTCAATAACTTCAAAAACATAAAAGTTATCTCAACTATCTTTTCTGACTACAACAGATTAAAACTAGAAATTAATAACAAGTGAAATTCAAGACTCTACACAAATACATGGAAATCAAACAACAGGATCCCAGATGACCTATGGGCCCAAGAAGAAATTAAACAAGGAATCAAAAAAATTCTGGAAAACAACAAAAATAAAGACAATCATAATAAACCTGTGGAATGCTGCAAAAGCAGTACTAAGAGGGAATTTTATAGCGATAAATGCTTATGTTGAAAAAAAGAAAGATTTCAAGTAAACAGCTTAACTTTACACCTAAAAGAACTAGAAAAACAAGAACAGTCCAACCCCAAAGTTAATAGACAGGAAGAAATAATTAAGATTAGAGCAAACCTAAATAAAATAGAGACCTAAAAAATAATACAAAAGATCAATGAAACAAAAAGTTATATTTTCAAGAAGATAAACAAAATAGATAAACCATTAGCTAGGTTAACAGCAACAAAAAACAAACAAACAAACAACAACAACAACAACAAAGAGAAGACCTGAATAACAAAAATCTGAAATGAAAAAGGAGACATTACAATGGATTCCACAGAAAAAGAAAGAATCATTAGAGAATATTATGAACAACCATACATCAACAAATTTGAAAACCTGGAGGAAATAAATAAATTTTTGGACACACCAACTACCAAAATTAAACCAAGAAGAAACAGAAAATCTGAAAAGACCAATAACAAGCAACAAGACTGAAAGAGTAATCAGCAGTCTTCCAACAAAGAAAGCCCAGGACTGGATGACTTTACAGCTGAATTCTACCAAACTTTAAAGAGTAATTAACACCAATTCTCTTCAAATTATTTCAAAAAATCAATACAGAGACCATTATCCCAAACTCATTCTATGAGGTCAGCATCATCCTGTTATCAAAGCCAGACAAAGACATGACAAAAAAAAAGAGAACTATAGGCCAATATCTCTAATGAATATAGATGCAAGAAATCATCAACAAAATACTAATAATCCAAATACAGCAGTACATTAAAAACATTATACACCATGATCAAGTGGGATTCATCTCAGAGATGCAAGGATGGTTCAACATACTCGAGTCAATAAATGTGATACACCACAACAGTAAAATCAAGGATAATAACTGTATGATTATCTCAATAGATGCAGAAAAAGCATTTGACAAAATTCAACATCCATTCATGATAACGACTTTCAGCAAATCAGGTATAGAAGGACAGTATCTCAACACAATAAATAAAAGCCATAAATGACAAACCCACTGACAATATCACCCTAAATGGGGAAAAGGTAAAAGCTTTTCCCTTAAGAACAGGAAAAAGACAAGGATGTCTACTCTCACCACTCCCATTTAACATAGTATTAGAAGTACTAGCCAGAGCAATCAGCCAAGAAATAAAGGGCATCAAGATTGGAAAAAACAAAGTCAAACTGTCCCTGTTTACAGATGACATGATCCTACATATAGAAAATCTTAGTCTCTGCCAAAAAACTCTTAGAGCAGAAATCCAATTTTGGTAAAGCTGCAAGATGTAAAATCAACATGGAAAAATTAGTGGCTTTTTTATATTACAATAATGAACTAGCAGAAAAAGAAATCAAGAATGCAAGCCCATTTATAATAGTCAATGAAAAAATAAAACACATAGGAATCAACTTATCCAAGATCCCTTCACTGAGAACTACAAATCACTGCTGAAAGAAATTAAAGAGGACATCAAAGGATGGAAAGACATCTCATGCTCTTGGATTAAAATACCAATGATATTCTTCACAAATATATAGAAAACAAACCTAACATTCATATGGAACAACAAAAGACCTCAAACTGCCAAAGCAATCCTGACCGATAGATAGATAGATAGATAGATAGATAGATAGATAGATAGATAGATAGATAGATAGATAAAGCAAGCTGGAGGCAACACACTACCTGACTTCAAATTATACTATAAAACTATAGTAACCAAAATAGCACAGTACTGTCATAAAAACAGACACCCAGGCCAATGAAACAGAATAGAGAGCCCAGAAATCAGCCTATATACTTTTATCCAACTGATCTTTGACAAAGGCACCAAGAACATACATTGGGGAAAAGACTGCCTCTTCAATATGTGGTACTGAGAAAACTGTACATCCATATGCAGAAGAATGAAACTAGACTCATGCCTCTTGCCATATACCAAAATCAACTCAAAATGGATTAAAGACTTATATAAGACCTAAAACTATAAAACTTCTAAAAGAAAACATAGGGGAAACACTTCAGGAAGTACGACTGGGCAAAGACTTAATGAATAAGACCCCAAAAGTAGAGACAACAACAACAACAACAACAAATAAACAAACAAATGGTACTATATCAAACTAAAAACCTTCTGCATAGCAAAAGAAATTGTTAATAGAGTGAAAAGACAACCTATAGAATGAGATAAAATATTTGCAAACTATGCATCTGACAAGGGATTGATATCCAGAATATACAAACAACTTAATAGTAAAAAAAAAAAAAAAAAAAAAAAAAAAACAAATAAACTGGTTAAAAATGAGTAATGGAGCTGAATAGGCATTTCTCAAAGGAAGATATACAAATAACCAACAGACACATGAAAAGATGTACAACATCACTCAGCCTCAGGGAAATGCAAATCAAAACCACACTGAGATATCATCTCTCACCCCAGTTAGGATGGATAATATCCAAAAGTGGGCTAATATCCAGTGTGAGAACCCTCCCAAACTGTTGGTGGGATTGCAAAATGGTGCAGCCTCTATGGAAAATTGGAAGGCCCCATAGAAGACCCCAAAGGAGGCACTCCCTAAAACACGGTGCTTTTCTCTTCTGGGTCCTAACAATCTCGCCGGCGCCAAGGTGCAGCCTATCAGAAATCATTCCCCGCCCCTGGCCAATCAACTACCACCCCGTGTACTAACCACCCTCTCCTGGAACCCGGCTCTATATAAATGTATGCTTCTTCCCAGAATAAAGCGGAACTTCTCGGGTGAACTGTCAGCTCGTGTCCTGTCATCCTTTCATTGGGATGCCGAAACCCGGGAGGAGCGCACCCCTTACCCAAGGGGACTCCTTCTTGGACCTCCTTCACTCTCTCGGCGGTCCCCACTGCTGACGCTTCGCCCTCATCTTTTTTCTCTGGCGCTGGCTCTCCGCACCCACCACCGGCTCACCTAAACATAAGTCTCTCTCTGGGGGCGCCATCTTAAGCTGGGCTACCGTAATCGTCTGGTATCCCTCTGACGCCTGGCCCTAAGACAGAGAATACACCCCACCACAGCCTTCAGGGCAGTGGGCAGACCCCTAGGTATTCTCTCATCACATTAGGCAATCCCCATTCCCCTCCTTTCCCAGCCCAATTAGAGGCGACCTCTTCAGGGTGAAGCTCCCATTCTCTCGCTTTTTCCTTCAATCTGGTATTTCCGTTTCTCCGAGCCCAGGGCTCCCAAAAATCCCGGCACTGGGTTCCTTCGAGCCTCCGGGCACTCACCCTCACTGAGGTGACAGAGGGTAAAGTGACGACTTCTATCCTC
>NW_007727524.1:30089-30787 GCF_000696425.1 Galeopterus variegatus
CCTGGCTGCTGGACATCTACTGCAAAAGGAGGCTTATAAATTAACATTTGGTGCACCCTTAACCATACTACAAGGCTCTACACTCCCTTCCCCCATCCAGGCCTTTAGGCTTACTTTCCTCTTTCCTAGAAAATCCTGATATTACCTTTCTCCCATGCTTGCCTCTAAACCCTGCTACCCTTCTTCCTATTCCCTATCCACCCAACACCCCAATCCATAACTGCTTAGGAGCCCTCCAAAATTTCATTCCTTGTCACTCCTCCATTTCCGAAGGCCCTCTACCCGAGGCCGATTACACATGGTTCACGGATGGATCCTCATTCAGAATTGGGTACATACATTATGCAGGCTATGCTGTGGTTTCTTTAGACTCAATTGTAGAAGCCCAGCCATTACTATCCGGTACCACTAACCAGCAGGCTGAACTCATTGCGGCCACTCAGGCCTGTATACTTGCGGAAGGTAAATCCCTTAACCTATACACAGATTCCAAATATGTTTTCCACATACTCATATCCCATGCCACAATTTGGAAAGAAAGGGGATTACTCAATACAAAATGCAGTGCCATAACTAATTCTGCCTTAATAGAAAAGCTCCTTGAAGCCTCTCGGTTACCCGCACGGTTAGGGGTCTCCCATTGCAAAGCACATCAAAAAGACAGCCCTCCCATATCCCAAGGCAAGTGCAAGGCAGAC
>NW_007727524.1:31787-40360 GCF_000696425.1 Galeopterus variegatus
CAGATGCATGGATGATCTTCCCCACAACCTCTTACGCCCATTGGACACAGCAGATGGCTGACCTATGGCTCCAAGGAACTTTCACGGATTTCTCTCCCCTTGAAATCACCCTGTTCACCGCTCTCCTTTGGGTTATAATGGGGGTGTCTTTCTGCTCTCTGTTTCCTCCTCCCATGATGCCCCCCTCCAGCAGGAAGTAGTTTGGAGACCTCAACGACCTTATCCCCAATAGAGGAAAAAGGGAGGAATGTAAGGCCCCATAGAAGACCCCAAAGGAGGCACTCCCTGAAACATGGTGCTTTTCTCTTCCGGGTCCTAACAATCTCACCGGTGCCAAGGTGCAGCCTATCAGAAATCATTACCCACCCCCGGCCAATCAACTACCGCCCCGTGTACTAACCACCCTCTCCCGGAAACTGGCTCTATATAAATGTATGCTTCTCCCCTGAATAAAGCGGAACTTCTCCGGTGAACTGTCAGCTTGGGTCCTGTCGTCCTTTCAAAAATGGTATGGACGTTCCTCAAACAATTGCAGATAGATCTACCATATGACCCAGCTATCCCACTGCTGGGAATATACCCAGAGGAATGGAAATCATCAAGTTGAAGGTATACCTGTTCTCCAATGTTCATCGCAGCACTATTTACAATAGCTAAGAGTTAAAACCAGCCCAAATGTCCATCATCAGATGAGTGGATATGGAAAATGTGGTATATCTACACAATGGAATACTAGTCTGCTATAAAAAAGAATGAAATACTGCCATTTGCAAAGACATGGATGGACCTAGAGAGAATTATATTAAGTGAAATGAGTCAGGCACAGAAAGAAAAATATCACATGTTCTCACTTATTTGTGGGAGCTAAAAATAAATAAATAAATACACAAATAAACGGGGTGGGGGGAGGGAAGAAGATGCAATTAGGTCTCGAAGGTGGAGCCCTCATGAATGGGATTGGTGCTGTTATAGAAGGGACTCCATAGACCTCTCTTGCTCTCTTTCTGCCGGGGGAGGATACAAGTACCTGGCCATCTACAACCTGGATGGGGGTCCTCAATGGAACCCAACCTTGCTGGCACCTTGATCTCAGCCTTCCAACCTCCAAAACTATGAGAAATAAAGTTCTGTTGTTTATAAGCCACCCAGTCTATGGTGCTTTGCTATAGCAAGCTCTCTCTGAGAGTCCAGATTTTTTATGGTGAAATGCTAGTTTTGAAGATCCAAGATTAAACAAGAAGGAATGCTGCAGAGATGATGTCCAAGAAGTAAGCCCAACTTGCTCATCTAGTCTCCGTTCAAGACCCCTGGCTCAGTGGGCTAGCCCCCATCTCCACCAAGCATGCACTGGGACACCCTGTTCTATGTCCCCACAGTATCTTGTCCTTCTCACTGATACCGTGTGTCTCATGCTTCTATTCCCTGTTAACCTCTGTGAAGATGTGGTTGTGTTCACTCTGCATCTATAGTGTGTAGAATTCAAACATGTTTGTAGAAGGAAGAAAGGACAGGAAGAAAAGTAAGAACTTCCAGCCATTCCCCTGGCATAAGAAAAATTAGTAATAGTAACAGACAGAAAAAGACAAGTGCCAGAAGAGAAGAAAGTGTGAAAGTATTCAGGAGTCAGAAAGGGACAAGAGTGTTCCTTGACCATATTTAAATATTTTCATAGAAACCAAATAGAAATATTATGACATTAGAGATTATAAAGTGTGTGGGACCTTGAGAAATGTGAGATGCACATATGCAATTTCTTTGCCAATCTTGTGGATGGTCCACCTGTTTCTCACACTGCCACTCGCCGAAGAAAACTCAATACATCTTAATGTTACCACTTGTATTGTCTCTTTATGCTGTCTAAAATCCAACTTTTTTATTTTTTGTTTGTTTTTAATCAATGTCTTCCAACATGGGTGATGTAGTTGGATGAAACAAAGCAGACAGTCATCGTCCTCAGTTGTTATTAGTATTCAAATCAATGTTCTTTGTACATGAAAATTAAATGATCCAAAATCCAACTACCTTTATTCATATATTTTACAACTACAATGATAAGAAGCAAATTTATACTATCACAAAGGGGAAAATATAAAAGTGCATTATCTAACAAAAAATAAGATTTAAGCTGTCATCGGTATTTGCCAATCATGAATAGAAGCTAGAGGACCAGGAAACCAGGTCCTCCCAGTTTTCCAGAAAAGTGTCTTTATACCCAGAACTCTACACCTGTCCAAATGGTCAATCAAGTGTGAAAGTATAATAATGCTTTTTGCTTTTGTTTTTATTTTTATTTTTACTTTCAAGGACTCAAAATTATTCACCCCTAATGTCTAACTTGAGAAAGTTTTTGAAAGACACACTCTAGACAAACGAGTGGAACGTAAAAAAGATGATAAGGTAAGGGAGGGATAAAAAGGATCCAGTCCAGGGTCTCATTGAAAAAAAAACACTAATCAGGATGGTAACTCTGCAGCACATCTAAGTAAGTACATGAAAAATCAGAAGGTCTCAATAATACATGTAAAAAGGTGTTTTACAACAATGCAAGTCTATTTATTGGTTTTTACTTATCAATTCAATCAGAGAAAACAAGAAAGAGATAAGTGAAGTGACTGTGCAGAAGGCTAGTGTGATCCACCTGGATAAAATAAAAGTGATGGTACAACTGATGGAAAACGGGAGGCAAGAGGGGGAATAGCGAGGGAGGGACAGCAGGAGGGGAGATAGTGCATATTCTGTGGAATAAGAAATAGGTGATTAATAAATACATAATTAACATGATGCTAGTACTCCTGAAACTAATAACCATTATAGCAAAGTTGTAGGATACAAAGTTAGTATACAAAAGCCAGTTGCTTTTCTATACACCAGCATTGAACAATTAGAACTTAAACTAAAAAAACACAATATCATTTATATTAGCACCCCAAACATGAAATACTTAGGTATGAATCTAACAAAATATGTACAAGATTTAGGAGGAAAACTGCAAAATCTGATGAAAGGAATTAAAGAACTAAATAAATGGAGAAATATTTGAAGTTCATGAATAAGAAGACTCAATATTTTTAAGATGTCAATTTTCCCAATTTGATCTATAGATTTAACACAATTCCATTCAAAATTTCAGCAAGCTATTTTGTGGATGTTGACAAACTAATTCTAAAGTTTATACAGACAGGCAAAAAACCCAGTACAGCAAAGAAAGGAGACCAAAGTCAAGGGAGTGACAACAGCCAACTTCAAGATGTCCTGTGAAAATACAGTCATCAAGACAGTGTGGTATTGGTAAAAGAACAGACAAAACGATTGATGAAATAGAATATATCTATAAGAATATAGTCAACTGATCTATGACAAAGGAGCAAAGGTAATACAGAGGAGAAAAAATTGTCTTTTTCAAAAAAAGGTGCTGGAACAACTGGACACACACACGTGTGCACACACACACACACAATCAGACACAGATCTTATATCCTTCACAAAAATAAACTCAAAATATTATCTTAAAACTATAGTAAAACACAGAACTCTAAAACTCCTACAGGAGAACATAGGAGAAAATCTAGATGATCTTGGGTTTGGTGATAATTTTTTCATACAACATCAAAAGCACAATCCATGAAAGAGATAGTTGACAAGTTGAACTTCATTAAATTAAAAACTTCTGCTCTGCAAAAGACACTGTCAACATAACAAGAAGACAAGTCATGGACTGGGAGAAAGCATTTGAAAAGATGTATCTGACAAAAGATGTTATCCAAAATATACAAAGAACTCTTAAAACTCACCAATAAGAAAATGAACAACTCCATTGAAAAGTGGGCAAAAGATCTGAACAGATTCCTCATCCCAAGAGATATACAGACAGCAAAATAAGCACATAAAAAGATACTTCACATCATACATCATCAGGAAAATGCAAATTAAAACAACAGTGAGGTACAATGGCACCCCTGTTAGAATGGCCAAAATTGAAAACATGGACAACACCAAATGCTGGTGAGAATGTGGATCAACAGGAGCTCCCATGCATTGCTGGTGGAAATGCAAAAATGGTACAGCCACTTTGGGAGAAAGTTCAGCAGTTTCTTGTAAAACTAAACACACTCTTACCAAACGATCCAGAAATTGCACTTCTTGTATTCACTCAAATTCATTAAAAACTATGTCCACACAAAAACCTGTGTAAAAATGTTTATATCAGCTTTATTCATAATTGCCAAGGGCCGGCCCGGTGGCGCACTGCTACAGTGCGCCGCTTGGGAAGCGCGGCGGTGCTCCCGCCCAGGGTTCGGATCCCACATACAGACCAGCCGCTCACAGGCTGAGCAAGGTGTGGGAGCAACACCGAGGGTTGCGATCCCGTGGCCGGTCCCAGTCCAGTACGGGCGCGAC
Organism: Galeopterus variegatus; assembly: GCF_000696425.1. Taxonomy (NCBI): domain Eukaryota; kingdom Metazoa; phylum Chordata; class Mammalia; order Dermoptera; family Cynocephalidae; genus Galeopterus; species Galeopterus variegatus. Next base: position 36,186 of record NW_007727524.1, read on the forward strand.
ACTGAGGGTTGCGATCCGTTGCCGGTCATGAAAAAAGACAAAAAGAAAAAAAATAATAATAATTGCCAAAACTTGGAAGCAACCAAGATGTCCTTCAGTAGGTGAATGGATAAACAAACTGTGGTACGTCCAGACAATTTTTCAGCACTAAAAAGGCCATGAAGGAAACTTAAATGCATCTTAAAAAAAAAGAAAGAAGCCAATTTGAAAAGAGTATATACTGTATGATTCCAACTATTTGACATTCTGGAAAAGACAAAACTATGGAGATAGTAAAAAGATCAGTGGTTTCCAGGGGTCAGAGGAGAGTGACGGATGAACAGGCAGAGCAGAGGATTTTTAGGGCAGTGATACTGCTCTGTAAGACACTATAATGATGGATACGAGTCATTATACATTTGTCCAAACCCACAGAAGGCACAACAGCAAAAGTGAACCCTAATGTCAACTACGGACTTTAGGTCGTAATGATGCAGCATTGCAGGTTTGTCAATTGTAACAAATGTACCACTCTGGCAGGGGACNAGAAAATGAACAACTCCATTGAAAAGTGGGCAAAAGATCTGAACAGATTCCTCATCCCAAGGGATATACAGACAGCAAAATAAGCACACAAAAAGATACTTCACATCATACATCATCAGGAAAATGCAAATTAAAACAACTGTGAGGTACAATGGCACCCCTGTTAGAATGGCCAAAATTGAAAACCCGGACAACACCAAATGCTGGTGAGAATGTGGATCAACAGGAGCTCCCATGCATTGCTGGTGGAAATGCAAAAATGGTACAGCCACTTTGGGAGAAAGTTCGGCAGTTTCTTGTAAAACTAAACACACTCTTACCAAACGATCCAGAAATTGCACTTCTTGTATTCACTCAAATTCATTAAAAACTACGTCCACACAAAAACCTGTGTAAAAATGTTTATATCAGCTTTATTCATAATTGCCAAAACTTGGAAGCAACCAAGATATCCTTCAGTAGGTGAATGGATAAACAAACTGTGGTACGTCCAGACAATTTTTCAGCACTAAAAAAGCCATGAAGGAAACTTAAATGCATCTTAAAAAAAAAGAAAGAAGCCAATTTGAAAAGAGTATATACTGTATGATTCCAACTATTTGACATTCTGGAAAAGACAAAACTATGGAGATAGTAAAAAGATCAGTGGTTTCCAGGGGTCAGAGGAGAGTGACGGATGAACAGGCAGAGCAGAGGATTTTTAGGGCAGTGATACTGCTCTGTAAGACACTATAATGATGGATACGAGTCATTATACATTTGTCCAAACCCACAGAAGGCACAACAGCAAAAGTGAACCCTAATGTCAACTACGGACTTTAGGTCGTAATGATGCAGCATTGCAGGTTTGTCAATTGTAACAAATGTACCACTCTGGCAGGGGACCTCGACAACGGAGGAGGCTGTGCACGTATGGGGGCAGAGAGTACAAGGGAACTCTGTACTTTCTGCTCAGATTTGCTGTGAACCTAAAACTGCTCTAAAAAAAAGTTTTTCTTTAAAGAATTATACTAGTAAACAATAGATGAGCTAAAAAAAAAAAAAGTAAAATAAAATTAACAAATAAAATTAAATGAACTAAAACCATTGGTGGGAAGTAACATAAATGATCTAAATTGTGTTTTATCATAGCAGAAAATCAATAAATAATGTCTGGCATTGGTATAGCAAGAAATAAGAGTATAATAAGCATATTTCTCAACAATTTAAAAATAAGAATCAGTGAAGTGATTGCTTTAGGGGTTTTGGTGGAGGGTGTGGGTGGGGCCTGGGGACTGTTGCTTTTTATCGTAAATGTTTGCATTTCTTGGCTTTTTAAGCAGGCGTATGGAATAGTTTTCATTAGAACATTTAAAGGAGAAAAACTATTGTAAATATCTGAGCCTATTAAAGAGGTGCCTATGTAGCTTTCTTGTTTCTTTAAACATGATTCTTTAAACACTAATCCATTTTATTTTTTGCTAGGATTATCTGTGATTAAATAGTCAGGTTTCTATTTTTTTAGAACTACAGCTGCTCCCCCACCCCCACTCTTTTCTGCTTAAGAGCTGAGAATGGAAGTATACACATCCTTTTTCCAGAATTGCTTGAAGTGGTTGAATTTCAAAAATGTTGAAAAAAGATACAGAAAAAACCTCACCCTGATTCCTAAAAGTACCCTGTCACTCCTGGTTATAGCTCTTCATTTACTGAAAATCAGCACCTCGTGAGCCATGTTTCTTTAACTCGCTGCTTTGGAGTTACTCTGACCTTCATAAGGGTTAGCCATTACATATATAACAACCATGACAGGAGCAATGATGCTAAATAATCAGTCACGCTTATTGAAAGACTCCATGGGCAAGGCATGGTTCTAAGCAGTCTCTAGCATCATACCATTTTAGCCAGACAACAATCCTGCGGGGCAGCTACTAAAAACAATAGAGCAGTTGAGTGTAGACTCCAGGACCCACTGCCTGGGTTTCAATCCAAGCCCAGCCACAGACTATCTTGAATCTACAGGCAACTCACTTTTAACCTCCATTGTGACCCAGCTTCCTTAGGCGTACACTACTTACTTCCTAGAGTTCTGGTAAGGGCTAAACAAGTCAATACCTGTAAGCACTTGAACAGCGTCTGGCACATAACAGGCAATGCATTATAATGGTGATAGTATCCCAATTTTATACATAGGTACTGGGTCACAGCGAGAGTCAAGGTGAAGCTAGGATTCCAGCACGGAGGTCGGACTCATTCTTAATCTTTTTGCCACTGGGTCCCAACTTGGGGAGTATAGATCCCATCTTATGCTTGCTTTGTCCAACTAGTTGGATGGAAGACACAAGGCCCTGAAGTCAGATACACTTGAGTTCTCAACCCATCTGTCCCCACTTCCTTTAGTTCTGTGGCTTTGGTCAAGTTTCTAAATTGTCTGGTTTCATTCCCTCATCAGTGGGGGGTATAATAACCTCTCTTGCTGGGTGGCTGAGAGGATTAAGTTAATGAGTAGAACGTACCCAGAACCTTATTAAAAGACAGCATCGCAGCGGACCTTTATCATCTTTCCTTATGAGTCATGTCCAGGAATGTCTCTGCCTTCCAGAACCTTGTATTGTGAACGGAGGTATTAGGTTAGCAAATGTTCAGATTCAGCTTCCTTTGCTATTTCTTATCCACCTACTATGCCCTCAGCACAGTGCTTGGCAATTTCACATATATTATATCACTCGAATTGCAAAAAGTCACCATCTTCTTTTTGCAGGTGAAGAAATAAAAGGTTTGAGACATGATGAAGCTTAAGAAAGAAAGATGCTAGGACCTGAGTGAAAGCCCTCTGATTGGAGACTAAAAAGATGTTTAGAAACAGGCTCACAGTTGATTGTCCTTTGTAAAACAGACTTTCCCAATAAGAAAGCTAACTCACACTTCAAGAGAATGACCTGTGATCTCCGCCTTTACCAATAGCATTGGCCAGTTCCTTGGGCTGGAAATAGTCAATTTAGAGTTTTAAAGTTAGAAAGACTGCCCTCCGCTTTCAGCCTGATCGCATTTAGTCTATCGACAAGGCACTGAGGGAGGTCACATGGTTGATGTTTGCAGACAGGGAAACCGAGGCTCCACGGAGATGATCTCTCTTCCTGTGCTTCATTCTGCCTCTTCTCAGAGCCCGTTTCTGGAATCCTAGGGACACATCCCATGGATGCTGGTGGGAGCCCAGGTGGAGACACACATGTCCCCAGTGTGCATCACAGCCACTAGTGGGATGTGATGAAAATAATGACTATCCTGCTCCTTATGTAAAGAGTTACTGCTCATAAACTGCTTTGGAGATCCAATTATTTTTCAGGGGGGAAAAGGGATTATGTTGATTTTGCCTCAATGCTCAAAACTTTGTGGGGAAAGTATTAACAAGAAACCACTTCCCTTGCTCCTCGTTTTCACCTGCTGAAGGTCCCCCCCCCCCTTGAGCTGGGAAGGGGAGACAGTGGGGAGGACCTCAGCATCCACTGAGTCACATTTGGGATTCTGGTTATGCACATTGTCAGCAGAGAGAAAGCAACCAAACAGAAAGAAAATCTAATGTTCCAGTTTTTTGCAATTCCAATATTGATACAGTCTCCTGCCTCTCAGAACCCAGAGGCACAGGAAAACATGTAATCTGCCCTGACCCT
>NW_007727524.1:41250-59207 GCF_000696425.1 Galeopterus variegatus
TGAAGATACATTACAATTTCCATAAATACAATTATATTCTAGTGGAAAATATTCTGCAATTGCGGCTTGGTCACATGCATAACTGTAGTTTTTTGGCAAAGAAAACGGAGATCACATAGTTCCCTTAGACGACTGCATGATTACTAAATTCCTTCAAGTATTCATATTGAGGGATACTCATAGCTCATAATTTGTTCGTAACTGTTTACTAAGTTCCTATTACTTAACAGTCACTGTGCTAGGAACTAGAGGTATAAAGATATAATGGAGACATTATTTTTGTCTGTATAGGGTTTTCTGTCTACTGAAGAGATGGGATTTGAACCTGTAGATATCAGATCTGATCAGCATAACGCATATCATGTATGTGGAATCTGGGATGCAGACATATAAACGAATGTGATTTAATCTTACTACCACCTTGTGAGGGATGCACCATTATCTACATTTTGTGGATGATAAAACAAATGCTTAGGCAGGTCAAACAGCTGCCCCAAGCCACAAGCTAGAAAGCGGTGGTTTCTGAACGTACATCGCCTGGCTGTAGAGCCCGGGTTCTTCCTTCTTTTAGAAGGACAAGAAAAGGATTGCTGTGGTGTTTGTCATTGTCTCTAAGATTGTCTTTGCATAGCACAAATTTTCATGTTGCTGATATCAGGGCTTGATTTGTCAATTTAATGGGGCAGCTTAACAAAAATTTCCTTTATTCTTAATGACATTAACACCTGTCTAATTCATTACCATTTGGAATTGACAGGAACATTCAATGCAAAGAAATGGTTAGGTAAATTACTTCTTATTCGTATGAGGGAATAATAAACAGGTATTTAAGATATTGTTCACAAAAAGTCAAAATTTTAAAATCATTATCAAATGAAAAACAATGGAACAGAAAGATACAAAATTGTGTGTATGTGTGTTTGTGTGTACATCAGCAATTCTTTGTGAAATGACTCTGCACTTAAAGAAATGAAAAGGAAAATATGTAAAATATTAACACGAGAAGTAGGCTTTCAAATTTTATTTTATTTTTTAAATGGTCTACAATATATATTTATTGAAGCAATAAATCAAAGTAAAAATTGCTTTATTAAATCTGTCCGTACCTACTAAAAATAGTCAATAAATTATGGCATTTTATACTTAATATTTGTCAAAGTTGTCATCAGCATTCCTATTTCTTGGTTTTCCCCATAATCTCAGGGGGTTCACAACTGATATTATATGTTGTGCAAACATACTGGATTTTGCAGTGAAAGAAATGTATAGAATTGGAGTTGAGTTGGAATGTGACTGAGCAGGATTTTTAAATATATCAGCATTATCTATTTATCTGTCTGTCATCTATCAATCATCTTTCTTTTTCTTAATTTCAAAGAACAAATAATTTATACTTACTGAGCACTGAATCCTTGTGATAGGCCTATGAGGGAATTATTACATCTGTCCCCATTTTATGTGACATGTGCAAGGCCACACAGTTAGCAGGTGGCAGAGCTAGGAGGTTTATTGGGCAGTCTCTCTCCTCCAGTCCCCTGGCAGTCACCATCAGCTGGTCCTGTTACCACATCTGCTTCTCAAACACAGCACTTGGCCCTGTCCTTTGCACGTGGCAGACAGTCGACCCTGCCAGCCATGATTGTGGCTGCTGTCATTATTATTTATTACTTATTTATTACTACATCAACTTCTATGGGTTCTTGTACACAGTACTTTTTTCTCCTCTTTATATCTGTTCAAAAAACAGAAAGGATCATTCAACTTGAATATTTTTGGTTTATCAAAGTGTGTTTAAATGCAGAAGAAGGGGGAGCATGTTTGTATTGGATTTTTCAGGAAGCATCTTCCAAAAATATCTACAAATCAGAAAGTAATCCTTGTTTGGGGAATGAAAAATATTATATATACTATTCTCCTCTGGGCTTCCCTTTTTTTCCGGGGATGTCTGCAATGGAATTCAATGGGAATGCCATTGTTAATTTTTACAATAGGACTCACTTAACACCCTTTACCAGGTCAAGTTCACACTCTTTAAACTGGCCCCCAAGGTCTCTCCAACTCTGTCTCCATCTTCCCTTTCAGCCTCTTCCTACCTTGAACTATCCCTAACCCGTTACTCTTCCCATACAGCCAAACCAAACTATGTGCTCTGACTCATGCCTGATTATTTCACAGCTCTGAGTTTGCAGAGATTCTCTCAGTTGGCAATGACGCTCCTCCTCCAAGACACAGCAGAAACATGACCTTCTTTGGAAAGAGCCCCTAGACTCTTGCTCCTTACAGTAGATTGAATTCTGCCCCTAAAAGTTTAACGTGTTGAAGGCTTGGTCCCCATATAACAGCATTAAGAAAGTGGGAAATCCTATTATGGTAACTGAAAGGTGGGGCCTTGAAGAGGTGATTCAGTTGATGATCCGATGGTGGTCATGGTGTGGTTCTCAGGGCTTCAGATGAAAAGCACAGAGAAGTTCTCTCTCTCTGTGTTCCATCGTTGTCACCTTGTGAGACCCCACATCGCCAAGGTCACCACCAACGAAGGCCCTCACCACAATTGTACCCTACGCTTTGGACTTCCAGCCTCAGAAACTGTAAGCATACATTTTGTTTTCTTACAAATTACCCAGTTCCGGGTATTTTGTTATAAACAACAAAAACAGACTAATACCTCCCTCTAAAGAGCTCATTCTCTCCTTCTTAGAGGTCTTTCAGTAGAGCATCCTTCCCATACATGGAACGAGTCACCCTGAGCAGCACCGCCTCCTCTAGATGGGAGGCTCTGGGAGCACGACCTGAGTTCCAGGCGTTCTCAGCACCCAGCACAGGTGTGGCATGCAGGTGATGCTCAGTAAGGGTTTGATGGCTTGCAGCTTGGGCGGCCAGATCAACAAAGCACCATCGACCACCCAACCTGTTAAATGAAGCAAAAAGGAAGAGTAGAAGATTTCAGGAACGGCAGGAGAAAGGCCCTCTCATAGGATGTTTTCCACCTTTTTCTTCTCAGCTCTGCCCATGTTTGTTCTTTGTTTTCTTTGTTTCCTTCATTTTCTCTTTCTTCCTCTCTTCCTCCCCGTCTCCTCGAGTTCACCTCATCCACTTGATAAGACTGTGCGGCAGCCACCACTTCAGACAACAATCTATAGCTACCCATAGTCTCCTCCAGACCTCCTCCATAAAACTGCCTCCTGTTTCTCAGTTTCTGTCCCCAAATTTTCCGATTAAGCTTTCGGTTGGCTTATTTTGGGTCAGATGACCAACACTAAGCCAGTAAAATAGCCAGGAGACAAAGTAACGCTTCACCACTAAGAGGGATTCTATAATAACAAGGTGGGGCAGTCACTAGAAAGAAGCTGGTAGGAACAAGTCATAAAGATGTCCTGTGCAGGTGTACACGTGCGCACACACACTGCCCAAACACAGTGGGTCTGCCAAAACATTTGTTGAATTAGTAATTATATATGTACATGTGCACATTTATTAGTAGAGATTTTATTATTGAGAAATACACATGCCTAACAGTGGCTTCTGTCCTGGAAAAACATGCTCTGCTTCCTCTACTCTCAGAAGGAAAATGAATTTTCATTGTGGTCCAAATGCTGGCTGGGGTCAAAACACCCTGTTATCCTGAACATATGTTTCCTGGTATTTGCTTTAATGAAGAGCCACAGCTTACCTCCATCTCCACAGCACTTGATCTTGCTTCTGGGGTGTGGGAGGTCACGCAGTGTGTTCTTGACCTTGGTTTTGGTTCACCCTCCTGACGGCAGGACCAGAGAAGAGTGATAAAGAATAGGACCCAGCCTTGCGTGAGTGCTTCAGCTGGGTTTCCATCACGGCCCTCGCTCAGCTTGTGGTCCCGCAATGTGTCCAGGTCAAAGACAGAAACGAAGAGGTTAGTTTTAAAAGGAGTGTCTGAGCTTTAACAACCACTGGAGTCTCTGTGATTTGCCCACCGCGTTGCAATGTAGAGAGACGTGCATCAGAGGTGGGCACCGTGGCATTGAGGTTACAGCTCCGAGCTCCAGAGCCAAACTGTGAGGGTTCCTTTAGGTTTCTTAATTTCTCTGTGCCTTTGTTTCCTATAAAATAAGCATAATAATAGTACCAAGCCTGAAGGCTCATCCAGGGGCTTAAATGACTGACTGTGAGCTGGTCAGCATTGTGACTGGCACATAGTGATGGAGCCAGCACTAACTTCCCCAACCGTCCCTGGACAATCTTCCTCCGATATCCCAGCATTAACCACTGGAACCCCCATGCCCGGGACTCAGGTGAGCCCAGGCTTTTGCCTCTCAGAAACTTCTGCCATCTGCTCTCTCATGCTCTGACCTCATGCATGATCTTCTCCATCCTTCCCTGGCTCTACTGTGACCACTTCTCTGTACCACCATGGCCATCCCCCCTTCACATCATCACGTGCGCACACACACATGTGCACACACACACGCGGGCACACACACTCACACACACATGCACACTCACACCCACGCACACACATGCACACACACACACACGCACATTCATGCACACGCACACTCACACACACATGCACACACTCACAACGGCTCTGGTCCCTTCTTCCCTCTTGTGCCACCATGGTCACAGATCTCTCCAGAAGTGTGGAAAGAACAGAGGGAATTTACCACCCGATGAGCAAGTGCCTGAAACTCAGTGATGAGTTACCTCAGCTCCTTCTACCTGGAAGCCTCACAAGCATCCCTCCTTCCTTCTCACCCTGCCTGGCCTGGGAGTGGGTTTATCTCCCTCTGAAGAGCCAACTCCTCCCCAGTGCCGAGCCTGAACAGGACCCCAGATGCCTTCAGAGGCCCAAGAAGGGCAGCCTTTCATATTGCTCAACAGATTTTAAATATCCTAGTGGAATGCTTCAGCACTTGTATAATTTCACAGATTCTAGATTTTTCCCAAGGCAAAATTCCTCCATACACAACTTTTGGTAGATATTGGCCTTGCATATGCATGACCACCTGGACCTCCAATGTGATCCCACCTGGAACAAACACTCTCTACCCCAAACAAGTTCCTGCTTCCATGTTTGGGGTCCCAGGAATTCAGAAGTACCAGGACCCAGCCTCAGAGCACCCCACTGCAGCAATATTCTACATGCAGAATGTCATCAGAAAGAGGGGCTAGGATTGACTGAATTCATAGTACTGGTCAGGAGTTTTGCATAAACCACTCCATTTATTAAATTTCATTGATGAGGGGCTGAGGCCCAGAGGGAAGTGGTGACCCGCACAAGGAAGCTGGCCTCTGAGCGTTAGAGCCCGGATCTGAGGTACTCAGCCTCCCTGCTCTTTCCCAGATTCCTTGGCTGCCTCCACATCCTCGGGGCTAATGGCTGCTCCATCGTGCAACCGTTGCATGCAGTCATGCAACCTGGTGGTGGCCAGGGCCGATCTCCTAGACCACAAGCATGACTGGAAAGTCCTACTGTGCAGAAACAGGATTTGTTTTCTAGAGCTCAGGAGACTCCGCTCTGCTGCTGTGAGCTGGCTGCTCCCTCTTGTTACACTACGGTCATGATGCACCAGTGGCTCGTGAAATCAACTGAGTGCAACCAGCATTTTTAAAAAATGAAACAGAATATTATAAAATAGAAAATATCAGATTCTCACACCCATATAAGGGGTAAACATTGTTTTCTGCAACTTTTGTTTCAGGTTATTTATTTATCATCTATTTAGCTATCTAGCTGTAAATTCATCGTGTAAAACTTTTGTTTCACTTTTGTCTATAGTCTATGTATTTATCTGTCTATGTATTATCCATTTATCTATGTGTTTATATCTAGTCTGTCTATCTTTCCACACCCTTGTTTGTGTTAGATTACAGTAAAGTGTGTATCTTGCTATGGACTGAAGTCGAAACAGTTTAAATTCACTTCTCTGAATCTCTCTGAAAGTTTAGTTTCCTTTCTAAAAAGTAAAGCCTAATAGGGTCATTGTGAATTCAAATTAGATGCATATCAAAATATTTTGTAAATCCGAATTTCTCAAAAGCAAGTTGTTTATTACTAATAAAAGATCTGCATTGGATGTCACTCGCGGTTCCAGATTTGCATCCCAGATTCTCTGTTCCTCAGAGAACACAACTTCTCATAACTGCCTAATAAACACAGAGCTTCCCTGGGGGAATGAAATCAGGTGGCAATAGACTCAAGGCACGGAACAAACCCCAAAGCCATTGGGGCTGCCAGTGCTAAAGGCTGGGACCAGCATCAACCCAGTGGGGTGACCCTGAGACCCAGGACCATGGGGCTGTAATGAGGACTGAATCAACAGGGTCCAGGCTGACATCTCCGTGCATAAATTATAAGTTATCTTGAAACCTGGGCCACCAGAAATGAGACTCTTGAAAATTAAAAAACGCACATGAGACTCTTCCATCCAGAATCCACTGTGCATGAAACAAGTGCCTTTCACAGATTTAGGGAGGGAAAGTAGAACAGAGGACCTTCAAAGTGAGCATCTTAGAGACAAGCAGAGTGAAGGTCAGAGAAGAGCAGGGACTTGCCTGAGATCACATGACAGCTCCGTGTGAGAAGCTAGGTCAGAATCCAGGTCCCTCTCAGTGGTGAAAAACATAGGCTTAGTGGTTCTCACTGGGTGCTGGGTTTATATGTAGCTGATTTTCCTCCAGGTTTTCCCAAATTTCAAGGGTGAATGTGAATTATTTTTACAATCAGATTTTTTTTAACTGTAAAGAAGTCCTTAGAAAAAATAAAATGTATCCAGAGGAGAGTGAACAGAATGAAAAAGGCAGTCAAACCCTTCGATGTGGGTATCAGAAAACATATTTTATAGATGAGGAATCTGAAACTTTAGAGATGTTATATAAATTGCATAAGAGAATGTAGCCAGTGAGAAACTACGTGGGATTTGAACCCACAACGATCTAGCTTTTCTCACCGAACTCTGCTGCTTCCTAGCAAGCCTCTCAGGCACCAGGCTAATCACTGACCCCCGTGCCTTCTCTTCCCCACCTGCCCTCTGCCCCCTCTGCACCCTGCAGCCCCAGTAGCCTGGACTTGGGGAGGCCTTCTCACTGCAGAAGAGCGTGTGCGGTTGGCCGTGAACATTCAACACTCCAATGCTTGGTGAGGCTCCTGCTGCGGTCAGAGCCCAGGTGGTAGGGGAGGGGATGACTGATGTGGCTTCAGATACCAGAGATGGCCTGAGACAAAGCTGGACCAAGGGAGGCCATCCAAACAACCCCACTCAAGGGTTGGTGATCTCGGCTCTGAAACCAGAGCCGGGATCAGCTGCTTTTTCTCCTGAGTAAATTTTTAGAAAGATCAGTTCCCTTTCTGACATGGAAACCTGACCCATTTCTACAAATGCTTGTAACTCTATCTTTGCAGCATTATAAACTAATGCCCATACTGTACATGCTGCATGCACATGCAGTCATTTTGGTTGTTTTATTTTTTTTTAAGTCAATACATGTTTGTTCCTACAAGTTATTTCTCTGAATCTCAGTTTTTTTTCATATGTTAAGTGAGAACACCAATACAAAATTCAGGCAGCTTTTATACAGCCACATGAAAGAAAATAACACATGTGTAAGCACTTTAAAACTGTAATATACCATGCATGTTTTAGTTACTAATTAATTAATTGATAAACTAATGTACTTCTTTATTTAAAAATATAAGTTGACTTGAAATGGAAATAGTAACTTATAAGAAATCACACACACACACACACACGTACATATCTGGGAAAAGGAAGACAGGACTAGGTAGAATGTAAATGTAAAAGGGCTTACCATATGGAGAGGTCTCTAAATTGGTGTCTATGTCCCCCTGTTTCTGAGTCACTTGCTGACTGACCAAAACGCAGATTCCTGGCCCCTTTATAGATCTGCTAAATGGTCATCTTTGAGGGCAGATATGCAAACAGCATATTTGAATGTTTCAATCCCCAGGTAATTTATACTGAGGTTGCAGAACTACCATCAAAAGTTTTGAAAAATTACTAAAAGAAAACTGTAAATTTAACCAGAAGCCTCTTCAGGAGCCAAAACAAGCATGATTAGTTAAATACTCAGAGTTTACCAGCTAAGCACAGACCAATTCTTTAGGAAAAGCAGATACTTCTTTTCTTTCCTGTGGCCTGAAAGTAATCCCTTCATTGTGAGCAACCTCAGAATATCAGGTATACATTAACAAAGTTAGTAGCCTATGAATGGAGGGTATAGCCAGGCCCTCAGCAAATGGCCAGGCTGGCTGGGCACTGCGTCTGCAGGGGGCTGCCTTTATGGGGACTGTAACGAGACTGAACCCCCCAAGTTGTGCAGTGTGCGACCTGCACACAGGTACACAGCAACTCAGTCGGGATCCACAGGGACTCTCTCTTCAGCATGATTATGAAGAAAAGTTGCTCAAGAGAACTGTTTGCATAGGAAAGGTCATATGATGACTTTGGCCACTGTGAGTCATGCCAGATGCAGAGAAGCAAATAATCTATGACAAGCATTCTGCTCTACGTACTTGGTACTAGGCACCACCACCTTCAGATGTCCTTGACTGAAACCTGGGCACCTGTGTAAATACTTTCTCTTCCTTTTTCTCAATCCCCCCCCCCATATATAATAAAGCACTAAATTCCATTGCTTCTGCTATTATTTCTCTAATATATTTAAATTTAGCAACTAACAAAGTCATTTTTTAAAAAATTATCTTTATTACCATGTAATTCACAACTCTCCCATTTAAAGTATGCAACTCAATGTTCCTTAGCACATTCACACGTTTGTGCAACCATCACCACAATATAATTTTAAAGCCTTTTTGTCCCCTCACTAAAAGACAGGCTCCCATACTCCTTAGCACTCAATCCCTGTTCCCCCTTTCTCTGCTCCTCACCCCGAGCCCTACACAGCCACTGACCTACTTTTTGTCTCTATAAATTTGCCAATTCTGTACATTTCATATAAATAAATAAAATCATAAAATATATAGTTTTTGTGACTAGCTTCTTTCACTGAGCATGGTGTTTTCAAAGTTCATCCATGTTGTGGCACATAGTAGTAGTTCATTCCTTTTTATTGCTAAATAATATTCCATTCTACGGTTATACAGCATTTTATTCATCCATTTATTCATTGATAGATATTTGGGTTGTTTTCATTTTTTGGCTTTTAGGAGTAACGCTGATGTGAACATTCACATATGTTTTGTTGTGGACCTATGTTTTTATCTTTTTGGGGAACACCTAGGAGTGGAATTTTAGAGTCATGGTAACCCTGTGTTTAACTTCTTGGGAGACTGACAAACTATGTCCTGAAGTGGCTGTAACATTTCACATTCACACCAGCAATGTCTCCATGTCCTCATCAATGCTTGTTACTGTCTGTCTTTATGATTCTAGGATCCTCACAGGTGTGAAGTGGTACTCACGGTTTTTCTTTGTATTTCCCTAATGACTAGTAGTGTGGAATGCCTTTTCTTTGCTTACTGGTCATTTACATATATTCTCCAGAGAAATGTCTACTCAAATATTCTCTCAACTTTTTAACTGGGGTATTTGTCTTTGTATGGTTGAGTTACAGAGTTCTTTATATATTGTAGATGGAAGTGTCTTATCAAATATTTTCAAATATCTCCCAGTAATTTTTTTTTCTTTCTGTGGATAAAGTTTTCACTTTTTTCACCTTCATTTTGTGGCATAAAAGTTTTAAGTTTTCATGATTCACAGTTGTTGAGTTACAGAGTTCTTTATATATTGTAGATGGAAGTGTCTTATCAAATATTTTCAAATATCTCCCAGTAATTTTTTTTTCTTTCTGTGGATAATGTTTTCACTTTTTTCACCTTCATTTTGTGGCATAAAAGTTTTAAGTTTTCATGATTCACAGTTTAATTTCTTTTTGGTCATTTGTGCTTTTGATGTCATATCTAAGACACTATTGCCTAATGTTTGACCATGAAGATTTACACCTATTATTCTGTGTTTTATACTTCTAGCACTTGCATTTATGTTTATTACCTATTTTGAGTTAACTTTTTATGTGTATGTATAGCATGGGATGAGTCCAACTTTATTCTTCTGTATGTGGATAGCCAATTGTCCCAGTGCCATTTGTTAAAAAGACTATTCTTTCCCCATCAGATGGTGTTCTTGTCCAAAATTAATTGGCCACAAATGTAAGGGTTTATTTCTGGACTCTCAATTCTATTCCATGGATCTCAATGCTTATACAATGCTGGCACTTGCTAAATTCTTTACATTACCACGGTTGAGACCAAAGGTTGGCAAAGTGCAGCCCTGGGGATCTGGAGGCAAGTGGGGCCTACGGATCCTGGTGAGGCAAGTAATAAAATCTTCCACCTCAACAAAAGAGTACTCAGGGAGCAACTTCTAAACTGTACACATGCTGATATCTGTCATCCTTTATTAAAAATATTCAGTGTCTTTCCCTTTACCCTGAGAGAAAATCCTAACTTTAATATACATCATAAGTCTTCTCATAATATGGTCTCAGATGACTTCTCCAGGCTTAAATATCAAAAAATATTGCAAAGAGTGGCCACTCTGCATGACATGGAATTATCTGCAGTTTCTTCCATCAGTACATACATGCAGTCTACACCCGTTACCTGGAATCTGGGCTATTGCCTTTGACCAATAAAATGAGGCAGAATTTGGTGCTGGTTGTGTTCTGAGTCCAGGACTCAGGAAACTTTATGGGATTCTGATCTCTCTTTTATAACCCTGACAAGGCAGGAAAAAAGAGTGGGATTGCCTGCTGGATGATTGGGTACCATATGAGGATGACAGGTACCCCAGCTGACAGTAGCCAGAGTCTACATGATCCAGCATCTGTCTTCAGACTTATGAGTGAGGCCTAGCCAAGACCACTTGAACCTGGTTCACATCAGCAGAAATGTCAGTCCCAAATCTAAGCCCATCCCAAACTGCCGACCTACAAAACTGCAAGCCAAATAAATGGTTTGCTTTATATCAGTAAGTGTTGGGGTGTTTTGTTACTCAGCAAAAGCTAACTGATACAGTCTCTCTGATTTCAACTCCCTATCATGCTTTTCTCACCTTTAAGCCTTTGCACACGCTTCCCCCTTTTCTTAGGAGACCTTTTCCAAGCCCTTCCTCTTCATACTCATCCTTCAGGCCTCTTCTCTGAGGAACCTTGCCTGTTTCCCTATATCTGGGTAGGTCACCCTTGCCCTGAGTGCCCACAGCCCCCTAGGCTTCCTCTGGCATTGCCCTTGTCACCTGAGTTTGACCTGCATGTGTGCTTGCCATCTTTCCTTTCCTGAACAGACAGTAGGATGTGCCAAGAGGCATAGCTAAGTTTCACTACTGCAGGTCCAGTGTCTAGCTTGGTGCCAGGATATTAGAGGAATGTAGCACTGGACACATCACCGAGCTTGAGAGGTCAAGATAAATGGCTTGGAGGGCGTTACCTCAGAGGAAAAGTCGGAGGTGGTGCATGAATGAGAGGTCAAGTGTTTTCCAGGTAAAGAAGCCATGTATGAAGACCCCGAGGAAAGAAAGAGGGAATGCCATGCTTGAGGACTAGAAGGAACCCCATTCTTGCCTGATGGGGTGGAGAGCAGGTGAAGGCCAGGCGTGCTCAGGTGGTACCAGCAGGTTGGGCTTAGCCACCTGGAGTAGGTCAGCCAAACCTGCCCTGCCTTCCAGGCCTCTCTGTTTTCTTTGTGTGTGTTCTTTGGATAAAATCTAGTCATTTAAAAAATCCCAACCTTGTTCATCTGGGCTGGGAAAAACCCAGAAAGCAGACTGAGTTTTCGAGTGGCTTCATCAAGCTCTTTCTCCCTGACATCCAGGCCAGTGGCAGAGATGTCCTTCCCAGGTAAACACAGGGAAGGGAGAAGCATGGTCCAGAAGTATGTAAATCGAGGGCTAAGGCTAACAGAAAGTAGCCAGCTGACTCTCTGCATTTCCTCCAGTGTCTGGTGGGGAGTGAGCTCTTCTCCAGGTGGTGCTAACAAAGAGAGGCTGGGATAATGGGATAAAAGCCCAGAAATATAAAAGCTGCCTGGAGGGAAAAAGGAGAAAAAGGGGCTGTGGGTGCCTTCATCCTGACATTAACCGTTTCCGCATTCATCAGATTCAAGTACCTCAAAGTGGTCTCTTCTGCTCCTGCGGGAACATTAAGGGAAGCTGCAGTTCCAGAGTCATGGATCGTTAAAGCAGGAGCAGCCCCTTTAATCAAGTGGTCCAGCCTCTCGTGGAGAGGTAGGAAACATGAGGCTCAGAAAGGAGCTGTGCCTCGGGCTGGTTCGCACAGTGTAAAGGACGTGATTTTGTCGTCCTTGACCTTAGCTTTCTTCAACTAGACTGTAAGATGGCTGAGGGCAGGGATCTGTTTCTGGACTAGTTTTATAGCACCATGCCTCACACATTAGTGGTCTAGATGGTTAAAAAGGCAACAAACAAGCAGGCAGATGACAAGGTGATCTCATGGGGAAGCAAGGATTATAAATAAAATGGGAGAGGGCGATGTCATAGTGACCACGTGAGGAACGGTGAGGACAATGGAGAATCACAGCTGGGGAGGGGGAGAGAAGCCCAGGGAGTTCCTAGGTCTCACCACTGGGAAAGGAGAACTTAATGTCACATCAGAGAGGCCGATGCCAATCTGTGACTAAGCGTGGTAGAAACCAGGAGGAAAGTGCTGCTCATAAGTGGTGCGCACTGGTAGACCAGCTGGACCAGACATGTCGGCTGAGAAAGCCCAAAAGATCAACTCAGGATCAATGCCAAGATAGTGTGAGGTCAAGATCAGGAACCGTTTGGGGCTAATTTGGGGACTCAGACCACTTTCAGAAGAGTGAAGGTTTGATTACAGCAGGACAGTTAGTTCAGAGTGTGGTGCGTGGATAGTGTGAGGTCAAGATCAGGAACCGTTTGGGGCTAATTTGGGGACTCACACCACTTTCAGAAGAGTGAAGGTTTGATTACAGCAGGACAGTTAGTTCAGAGTGTGGTGCGTCCTTGCGGGGACAGAAGCCACAACCAACAGAAACACAGAGCAAAAAAGGGAATGGGACTTGGATCCAGATGGAGCCCTGGTGAATTCTCAGAAATCTGCTTTGGCTGCATAAACACTTCTTTGAAAGATGAGAGATCCACCTCCCCATGCATCTTAAGGCCTGTAGGAAGGTGAGTAAGAGCTGTTGTGGACCTGCACTCCTGGAGCCACTCTTCAGTTATGGGGCCTCTCCAAACCGTAGAGTCCTCATTTGTATCATAGGAACACAGATAGACCCTTCCTCACAGAGCTGTTGGAGCGTGTAAAGCATTTAGACTAGCACCTGCATATAACACGTGTGATGTGTGTGTGCCTATCCTTTGGCATTTGACAATGTATAATACTGAGAGCTGAGCTTCGTTAAATCTTAGTGTGGGTCATTGCCAAGCACTTAAAACATACTCTCATTCAGTCTTCATCACAAACAGTAGAACATGGGACATCTCCTGTTGTCTGTTTTTCAGCTGAGTGCCAAGGCCAAAAAAAGCAGTGACACGTGTCCTCATATTTTAGGTTATCCACAGCCTGGTTCTGCCATCCTCAGCCCATCAGCCATCTCTGGAGGCTGAATAACACATTGGAAAGGAGATTAGAAAGTGAAATCCTCTTTGGAAAGAGTTGCTGGCGTGTTCCTTTCCCATAACCTTTAGCAACTGAAGAACAAATCAAGAGAATAATCATGAGATGTCAATATATGTCCTCTACGTTTAGAGGTCATAGGGACCATTACTTGGCTCTTACCTATAAAAGTCTAAATGTGGAAGACTGGCTGGAATAGTGCAGGATGGCATAGCAAAGCCAGGCAGTAGCCATCAGAGTCAGGTTTTCTTCTAGAAGCTCTTGATATCCACTAGAATAGCCAATAGTCCCTATATAGGATCCGAACCCGCGGCGGGAGTGCTGCTGCTTTCCCAGCGCCGCACTCTCCCGAGTGCGCCACGGGCTCGGCCCTGTGCCCACCTCTTAATGCAGCTCCACTCCTACAAGGGCCACCCATCCCAGGAAAGGGAGGAAGAGGAGAGGAAGGTGTTAGAAGGTGACTCTAACACCTTCCCTCTGCACTGCTGGCATTTGAGCCCCTGTAGCCCAAGGGAGGGATGGGACCAAGCTGTAAACAGGATGAGAAATTTCATTAAACTGCACTAGACATCTTAACAATTCAAAAACAGGGATGGAGAAGAGAGACCCTGACCTAATACAGAGGCAAGAAAATGATGCAAAAGAATATGTTTGCTTTCTACCTGCACTGAACCTAATCCGACTTACAAATTTTGGTATACAAATCAAGTAGACACTACTAACTCCATG
Organism: Galeopterus variegatus; assembly: GCF_000696425.1. Classification (NCBI taxonomy): domain Eukaryota; kingdom Metazoa; phylum Chordata; class Mammalia; order Dermoptera; family Cynocephalidae; genus Galeopterus; species Galeopterus variegatus. Next base: position 55,594 of record NW_007727524.1, read on the forward strand.
GTCCGGAGGAGAAAGCCATGTATTCAAGATCTCACAGATGCCAAAGTCAGACTGCAGCTCAGTTCCAGGTCCATCTGCCTGCAGAGGCCGTGCTGGTAACCACCAGCTGTGGACCACGGCAGTCAATGTGGAGGAAGAAGGGACACAGTGACTGAAGTCACAGAAGGTGCTGTGTGCACACAGGAGCAGCTTCAGGTTTGTAACACAGAGCACAGCCTGTTTACTGATGAGCCTCTTGCTAAGTACTTCCCTCATGCTTATGAGATGATGTGTGGGTGCTGCCCCATCTTTAATGACTCCTTATTTACACGGAGCATATTATTTATGAAGGCAAGATAGCGCCACTGCAAACCCATTAGGGAGCAGAGATCGGAGGAAGGCATAGTTCACTCCCCAGCGAGGACAAGATTCTAATTACTCATGGCTCACCCTCCTCACTGTGCTACTGAGCTCCATAAATAACACCCTGGATGGAAATGGTGCTTGATGTAATTGAGACTTAGTCTGCATAAATTGATGGTTGGCCGATGGAGAGCTTCCAGCATTTGGCGAGAACATTAGTAGCAGCCTGGGAATTTGGAGACCTGGCTCCTCAGAGAAGGCAGCCCCCATCGCTCACTGCACACTTCTCAGAAACAATTAACATTTTTATTTAAGTAATAAGCTCCAAAGAAGAGACAGAGCTGGAAGATAATAGCCCTGGTGAAATCATGAGGTGTTTGGAGGTGAATCTATGGGCACTTCGCATAATGAGACGACCATCCTTGGAAGACAATTTTCATAGAGCTTTCCATTGCTAATCACTTTTCCAAGAAATAATTCTGAGACTCCAAGGTGGAAGCCAAGCTTCAAAGGCTGAATTGCTCAAGTAACTTTGGAATTCATGAACTCTCAGGAAATGCTGGTTGTGGGACCAGAGGCAGTCATTTGGGTTTGTTAAGAAAATACGATTTGCTTTTATTTGAAGGAGAGATGGGTGGTCCTGTCAGTGTGGGGCTTTGAGCTATGAGACCATTCTGTGATTCTGGGAAAATCAATAGGGAAGGTGATGATTCAACACCCTGTTCCCCGCTTGCTCAGAAGGCAACAAGTTGGCCAATCTGAACCAGTGGCACAATAATCCTGGGAAGGGAGTGGAAAGTTATAAGACTCAGTACTGAGAGGAAAAGAGAAGTCCCCTGAACACAAAAACAAAAACGCTTAAGTAAAAACCTAGAAATGGGCCCCACCTGCCCCAAGTGCAGGCTGTGGGACCTGCCTGAGAGTTGGCATCTGCTATTCTGCCCAGAGTGGGGACGGTGAGCAACAGAAAGGCATCGTGTTTTGCAGTCCACGGAAAACTGGATTTGACTTTCATGTCTGCTGCTCATGCACCCTGTGACCTTGATAGGGCGGCATAGTGTTCATTCACTCATCCTTCCTGCATCATGTTTCTTGGGTCCCTTCCGTGAGCCAAGTCTCCTACCAGCACTGGAGATATAGGCGCTCTGGCTTATGAAGTTCCACAGCTTGTGTCCCAAGCTCCCACTGAAGTCTTATACTCTTTCCTGTGTGATCATCTGCCCGAAGGGCTCAGTGCGACTCACACATATTGTGCCAATACAGGGTTAGGGGCTTCATGTGCATTTTCTCATGTATCCTTCGGGACAGACATTGAGGAACTTGAACAAGACCTCAGTGCTAGTTAGCAGTAGAGTAGGTCTCTGACTTCCTGTTCAGTGTTCTTTCTCCAACAGCCTGTGAGTCTGGGTGGAGCAGCAAGCATCAGCAGGCACTCATGCTGTGGCCAGGCCATGGACCCTCATCACCCAGTGAGCAGGGCAGGGTGGTAGCACCGCTGCTGAGAATCCAGTTTTGCCATGCTGTCCTTTCTCTGCTACTCACTGGGTGGCCCAAGTTACTGGCTGGATCTCAGTTTTCTATTCTTTAAATTGGGCTTAGGAAGACTCAAGGCTGCTGTGTTCAGTTGTAAACAAGGGTCTTGGTCAAGGGGAAAGTGGTGGACAAAATCCAGCCCACTCTCCTCTTGCAAAGCCGCCCACCCTAGCACACAGCTGGGCGTGCCCAGGAAAGATAGCAGTCTTTTTTAAATCATTCAAAAGCTCTATATGTGCTACTAGGCACCCTAGAGAGGCCAAAGGATCTCCACATTCTTCCCAACTCTCTCTGAAATCTCTAGCATGCACAGTCTTGAGAGAGAGGCAGAGGGAGGTGCAAAACCAGGAGGCACTCCGGCATTAAACTGAATTTGTCCTCGTGATGGGTATGCATGCATCTGTAGGCAAAGCTGTGCTATAGAAAGGGCACAGGTGTGAGGATCAGCAAGCCCCAGGCTTCACTCCCAGACCACCACTTCCCAGCTGCAGGAATGCAGACATCAAAACAACTAGTGTCCTTTGTCCTGGCTTACTACAGGCCAGACCTGCAGGAAAGTTTGTGCACATGACACCACCGCAATGTCACCAGCATGCTTCCCGCCTTGTCCCACAGAGAGATGAAGGGAGTTGGCCACCACCACAGAGTTGGAAAAGAGTCATTTGTGCCTGGACTGGGATCCAGGTTTCTCCAACCTAAAAGTGTTTGCTCTTGGTTGCTTTGTTTGACCTTGCCCCTCATCCTTTGACCTCTATGCACCTCCATTTCCTCAACTTGAAAGTGGAAATAACCCTGCTCTTCCCCAATGTTTCTGTTGATGGTCACAGTGGTTAAGCATCTCAGGTCAGACCTGTGTTTGAATCCCGGCTTCCTTACTTTAGCCATATGACTTTAAGAAATCACAAAACCTTTATTCCCTTGACTTAAAAATGGAGACTATAACAAGAGCCCCTAAATGAAAAGTTTGTTGTAAATATTACATGGAAATGATATAGACTCACACATACACATAAGTGCTCAATAAACATAACCTGCTGCTATTAAATACTTGTAGTTGAAGTGATACTGGTGTTACATAAATTCCTAGTACAGCTCCTTATGTAATATGGGTGTTCGATGACTAACCATTAGGTTTCTCTTATCATGGAGGAAGGAGAAGCCAGCAGGCAATGTCCTTATAAATTCCTAGTACAGCTCCTTATGTAATATGGGTGTTTGATGACTAACCATTAGGTTTCTCTTATCATGGAGGAAGGAGAAGCCAGCAGGCAATGTCCTTGATGATTCACCATTGACCTTGGCTATCACTTGTGCTTTCTTATGTCTCTAGAGAACTCCAGTACCTATACTTTGAAGTGTTGACACAGCATTTCAAAGTGCATCTCCTCCAGCTCCAGGAAGTATTGGTTAGAAAATACACTTCAGCCAGCTTGCTATTCCCTTACTTAGGCTCAGGATTCAGGAATTAAGAACGCCCCCCAGCCAGCTGCCATATGCCAGGCTGGTCACTGCTAGCTGGGAAACTGGGTGGGGAGACATGTCCAGATGGTTCTTTGTCCCTGAGGGTGTCTGGTCTCCCTGCTTCCTTTCCACCTTTCATTCACTCCCTCTGACTCACATCTGTTGTATCCAAGAGGGCAAGTGTTGAAAGATTGTTTAAAATACACACACAACAAACCCTGTAATCAACCAAAGTGATCATTTGATCCACGTGGGAAAGCGTGCCCCCCCCCCCCCCC
>NW_007727524.1:60207-86341 GCF_000696425.1 Galeopterus variegatus
GGCCCCCCCCCCCCGTCAGCTCCCAGGCATGAGGAGGTGACACCAGCAAGTGAGGGAGCCACACCACTAATAGGAATAACTGCCGTATGTCACAGAATGCCTGCTGGTCGCCCAGTATCTCACGTGCACCTTATCATTAGTCTTCACGGCAACCCCCCAAGGGAGGCCTTCCAGGCTCTGTTATGCAGATGAAGGTACAAGGGTCAGCAAGGTTAAGGAACTTGCCCACATCCTCTACAGCTAATAGGTGGCAAAGCTGGGGTTCCAGCCAGGTGTGTCTGACTTGGGAGCCTGGGTCCTGTTCATTCAGACCTGCTGACAATCAACCTGACAGTCATTTCAAGCAACAATAAGAGGTTTGAATCTTAAGCAGAAAAGGGCCCCCCTTCCATACAGACCCTTTTCCAAGTCCTCAGGAACATTCTAGATGATGTCTAATAGCTGATTATTCTTTTTCTCTGAAGAAATTCACCAAGTGGTTACTGAGGACCTACTAAGTGCCAGGAAATGTGCTAAGTGCCTAATGAACACAATGGCATGAGATATTTCTGTTCAGAACACTGGTCTGAGCACCATTTATAACATTGACTGTGTGATGCTGGGCAAGTTACTTATTGTCTTACGACTTCACTTCCTTATCTGTATTCTGATATCATAAAGACCTGACATAAACATCACGCATCTAGCCCAGTGCCTGGACCAGAATAGACATGTGGTCCATTGATATTAGAAGCAGTTGTTGTGGTTATCATTACTGTCTTCCTTGCTTGGTCCCCGAGACTCCTACCCCTTTATGGTTTTTCCTTCATCCCCACCAGCCTGAAGATCCATCCACCTTGTCTCTCCTCTCTTCACTACTGAGGTCCCTTGGGATTCCTTTATCCCCAGTAGTGTCTGAAAAATGGGAAATGGAATTTCTTTCTTACTCCTCTCTTGATCTCCCCAGAGATAAACCCAAAGAGTCTCTCACTTTAAGGTTTTTCTAGCCATTTATCCCAGGGTATAGGAAGGCGTTAAAAATTGCTCCAGGCAGAGGCACGTCATCTGACTGTGAATCCTTAATCCTTCTCTAAGGTGGTCCCAGGATATTCTCTTCCACTGTAGGTCTCACTGGCCAACTGCTTTTGCATTCACTCCCTCTGACAATTTTCTGACAATTTTTACTTACATTTAAACAGAGATTTCCTATCATGCTAAAATGTATGCAAACTTTATGTAACTATAGTTAACATGTTAAATAAGGTTTTGGAGTTCTTAATTATCTGTGGACTCTCTCTCTGGATGATTCTGGGGAAGTTTATCTTCAGATTTACAAAATTCATGATGTGTCAAAAATAGAATGAAAAAGCATATAAGATACAACTGAGTCAAAAACTAACTCTCAAGGTTCCCTTGAATCTGAAGAAGCAAAAATTTCAACATTTCTCTTCAACAAATTGTGTTAGAAAATTGTGTTAGAATAATTGGTTATCAGTGTGAGGAAAAGGTTAGATCCCTACCTCACACCTTGTACATAAAAATGAATTCTGATAGATTGAAGAACTAAGTTTAAAAAGAGAAAACTTTAGACTTCTAAAAGAAAATTTTGGTGATTGCCTTCATGAATTTAGGGAAGAATGTCATAAACCAGACTGAAATAACACAAATCATTAAGGGAAATATAAACATTAATTATCAAAAAAAATTCCATAAAAATGAAAAGATCAGTTAGTATTGGGAGATTAGTAGCCAATATTATATATAATATATACATTCTCTAGGAGATTTTTTAAAAAGCCATCAGGCCACCTAACAATAGTGCGAGAAGTGTCTGTAGAGATTGCCCACTTCAACCCCTTTACTCTATAATTAGGAAAACTGTCCACAGTTAATTTCAGAAGATGCAGAAGTATTGTATTCCTTCATGAGGGAAATATGTTTGAGACCACGGCACGTGCTGGGCATTGTCTATAGACACTCTGGGACACAGTTATGTCTAAGGCACAGACCTTAGCCTAGTGTAGCTCCTGGTTTATTATGGGGGGCACTGATAAGCAAACAGAGAATTACACTGAGGACTATAGAAAAGGAGATGCAACTGAATACAAGTTGTGGAGTAAGTTCCAGGTGGGTATGTCCTAAGCCCTTGTCCTTGAAGAATGAGCAGAGACTAGCCAGGTAGACAGTGCCTAAAAATGTGACCTTACTTGGAAATTGGGTTCTTATACAGGTGATCAATTTAAATGAGATCATTAGGATAGACCCTAATCTGAAATGACTGGTGTTCTTCTAAAAAAGGAAAATTCAGATACAGAGACACACACACACAGGGAACACAATGTGAAGACATAGGATAGAAGTTATGCATTTTCAAGATAAGAAAATCCTGAGACTACCAGAATCTAAGAGAGAGACCTACAACAGATTCTTTCCTAGATCCTTCGAAGGTGGCAAGGCCCTGCAGACACCTTGATCTTAGACTCTGACCTCCACAACTATGAGACAATATATTTCTGTTTTAAGCCACCAAGTCTGTGGTACTTTGTTACAGCAGCCCTAGCAAACAAATACAAATGTGCACTGAATGATAAACTGCTAGCAGTGAAGGACTTCGTTAGACTGGAATTACCAACATGAACTTGACAGATAGTACAAGCTTCCTCTTCAAAATGCCTGGAGGAAGTGGAGCTTAGTGTTAAGAGCTGAGCTTTTGACACCAGACTGCCTGAGTTTGAATTCCTGTTCTGACTCTTTCTAGCTGTTTGACTAGTGCCTCAGTTTTCTGATCTATTCAATGGGGGAGATGCCAACATCTAAAGGGTTGTAGTAAAGAGTAAATCATGGATGCCAAGTACTCACCACATTGCCTGACATTTGTAAGTGGTCAACAGATACCGGCTGTCTCTACTGGGCCTGTCTCCTCTGGGGCCTTTCTCAACTAAAAGTGTTCTTTGCTTGATATATTTTTCCCACAGGCCCCAATGTGACAGGGGCTTTTAGAAAAGAGTTTGTTTACATGCATCAAATTACCAACATTTTCCAAGAATAAGTATTCTCTTTTCCTTGAGTATTTACTTACAAAACCTAGTTCTAGCCCCGGGAAAAATGACGCTTGTGGCTGGCGAGCTACTTCTTGACCCTAAACTCCTCCTTTCTGGTTCTGCTCAGCATTTCTAGAATATATCCCAAAGTAATCAAAAGCACAGGCAAGCATGTAAAGAGAGACATGTGGTTTAGTTAGAAAAAAAATTAAAGAGTTGACGCTGGGACTTGGATTTGAATCCCTTTTCTGCTACTAAATAACAGTGTGCACTTTGACCTGTGACCCAGGTCTTTGAGCTTCAATGTTCTCTTATGAAAAAAGGGCCACTGCTTCCTCAGCAAAGATGCCTGGGGGTTTCACGAGGCAAAGTCAACGGTGTGGCTAGCACATGGCTGGCACAGGTTGGGCCCTCAGCGCCAGCAATTCTCTGCATCTTTTCTTCTCCTGTCAAGGTCAACACCATGGCAATGAGAGGATCCAATGACATAAAATGGTATCACTTGTTCCATGAGATTTGGGAGCTGTCATGTCTTCAGCTGTCAGGCTGCAAATATTTAGCAGCCACAAGTATTATTCAACATCCATCAATTAAGGAACGCACAGTTCACAAATCTCGTTTTAGCCTTATTTTTATTAAAATCAAATTTCAACTTGAGCCATCAGGATTTTTCCCACTTGCTGGAAATAATTGGCCAGCCAGATGCTGGGTATAGTGTGTCAGGACATTTCAGATTCGGCAAGAGCGACTGCTCTCTGGAGGAACTGAGGGTGACTTACACGTGCTGGAAGACTGTAGGAGCAGGGGCAGGTGGGGATCATGCCAGCAGGACCATCCACATTGGGGAGATACAAGTGGCCAATCTTAGCATTATTCTTGTTCAGAGAGATAAATCAAGTATTTTGCACAGATCAAAACAACCCTTCAAGACTCAGAAGTTCTAATTGCAAAGGGATTCAATTTTGGAGATGTTGGAGCATCATGTCAGAGTCCTAGTTTCACAGTACACATGACACAGACCCTATACACATGAGGGAGTGTGGGGTGGTGGTAAACTTGAGCAGTATCCGCACCACTAACTCTTCCTATACAGTGAACTCTTCACTGCCAGTGTCTTCATCTGAAAACCCGGAATAATTGTACTGACCCTCTAAACCGTTGGCTGTTGTGAAAACAAAGAGCGATAGACAAAAAACGTGGCACAGGCATTCAGGTGCTGATCAGGTGCTGGTCAGTAAGTGGTAACTCTTTGATATTGTTCTTATGATTATTATTAGATGTAAAATATTTCAGACCTATTTTTACAGAGATGTTTTCATAAAGCAACTGCTTAGTTAAAATTCTTCAGGGGAACTAAGCACAAGTGGTTTCATCTTGCTGGGGCATAAGGCATCCAGAACGTGGTGGTGAATGATAAGTTTGGGGCCAGGCCTTGTGGTACAAATGGCCGTAGGCACCAAGAGGAGGGGAGCAGGGCAGTGAGGCCCAGAGGACTCAGCTTGGGCTGTCACCAGCATCCTGGTCCCGCAGGAGCTCCTTGTCCGTGTTTGTTTTCTGCTGAGACTCTAAGCTGGGCGACTTTCCACAGGACCCATTCTTGTGGCCAAGCTCTGCACAATTCCCACTGGGCTTCTGGAACTCCATCTTTCCAAGAAAGGCAAGTGGCATGCAATTGAGCGAGAATGAAGATATTGCAGCCTGACGGTGAATGAGTCCAATTTGTAAAGAATAAGGAAATTAATCACAAACCTCACTTCTTTATTATTAGTGACTTAACACACATGTATCACCACACTGAGGTTGATGGCTGCTGGCTGCGGCAGGGGATCAGACAGGTGGCAAATACATGTGAGCTGAGGTAGAATAGACGTAGCAGGTGCTGAGGGCGTGGTGGGAGGGGTTCAGGGAGCTGGATCAGAAGACAGGGAGAGGATGACTGTGTGGGAGGAACAATGATGCTTTTGGAAGCAGGTCACTTGACAGACTGAAGGGTGAATGGGATTTAAGTGTGTAGATATGGGAAGAGGAGAAGAGGGCACGTCAGGTAGGGGAGCCACTGGAGTACCGAGTACGCACGGTGGACCAAGACAGAAGCAGTTAGAAGTGCAGTCATGTGTTGCTTAGTGACAGGGATACTTTCTGAGAAATGCATTGTTAGGCCGTTTTGTCATTATGTGAACAAAAAGTGCACTTACAAACCTAGACGGCGTAGCCTACGGCTCCTAGGCTACAAACCCGTGCAGCATGTTACTGTACTGAATACCACAGGCAATTGTAACACAGTGGTAAGTATCTGTGTACCTAAGCATATCTAAACATAGAAAAGGTACAGTAAAAATATGACACAAAAGCTAAAATGTGGCACACCTGCATAGGACCCTTACCTTGCACAGAGTGAGCAGGATTGGAAGCTGCTCTGGTGAGTCAGGGAGTGGTAAGTGACTGTGAAGGTTGAGGATGCTACTATGCAGCTCTGTAGACTTTATAAACACTGTGCTGAATACCACAGGCAATTGTAACACAGTGGTAAGTATCTGTGTACCTAAGCATATCTAAACATAGAAAAGGTACAGTAAAAATATGACACAAAAGCTAAAATGTGGCACACCTGCATAGGACCCTTACCTTGCACAGAGTGAGCAGGATTGGAAGCTGCTCTGGTGAGTCAGGGAGTGGTAAGTGACTGTGAAGGTTGAGGATGCTACTATGCAGCTCTGTAGACTTTATAAACACTGTGCATCTAAGCCACACTAAATTTATTTTTAAAAAATTGTTCTAGGATGTCATGATGGCTGTGACATCTCTAGACAGTAGGAATTTTCCAGCTCTATTACAGTCTTATGGGACCACCATCATATACGGTCCATCTTTGACCAGAACATTGTTATGTGGCACGTGACTGTATAGAGAGCCCTCTGAATGCCCAGACGAGGGTTCTGAACTTCAGTCAGGAGGCACTGGGGAGCCACGGAGCAGGACAGTCATTCCAGAGCTACTTTGAAGAGGACTGATGGCAAGAAGGTGGCCATATAACTCAGTGGGAATGAGTGATGGCCCAGGAAACCAGTTAAAATGCCATTGTGTGGGTAAGGGTAAGCGACTGAAATTAGAGTCCTATCTTTCAAGACAAGAGGTTCAATCTTATTAGGAGAAGGGTGGTGCTTTCCACAGATGCTGGAGAGAGATAATAGTAACAGGCGGTAAACAGTTACAGATGAAAACCACATCCCAGGAAGGGGGAGCATCTCACCCACGCTCAGACAACACCCACGTGGTGTATAGGATTTGCACGTGGACGGGCTGAGTCAGGCCTCGCTCTCACCGCCGGCTTCTGCAGCCCGGGCAGAGTCAGGAGAAGATGCTCAGGGCAACGTGGAGAGGCAGGATGGGCTTATGGGCCTCGGTGCAGGAGGAGCAGCACTGCGGCGTCTGGGAGGAGGCTGGGGCAAGGCCGATGGGAACCCGGGAGGGAGCCCAGGGCAGCAGGAGGGGCCAATGGTAAGGTCTTGAACTTGGAAGGCTTGTGGGTGGACGAGATCCTTGGAGGAGGGAAGAGGTGAGGAGAGTGCCATGGGGAAACTGTGTCAGCGAGTGTGAGAGCACGTGGACTCAGATGCAGCAGGACTTTTCTGTGACAAGCTGGGAAGGGGGGACTTCGGGGAAAGAAGCAGAACTCACCGTGTGGCCACTCCATGGAGGAGAGGAGCATTTCAGAGGTCACTCCAGTCACTCTGTCTCCTAGGTGTGTGGTGCGTGCTCACAGAGCGTCATTCCTGGCACTGGGAGTGCTGAGAGGATGCTGTGTGCTCGCATGGGTAGGTCTCGTGTTGACACCACTGTCTGGAGTCAGGCTGCCGATCCCTGGCTTATGGAATCATCACTGATTCCCAGGCTATCAGGATACACAGTGAGGACACACCCGGATCACGGGCAGGGCCCCAGGAGTGGGTAGATGGGGGGGGCTCCCCTCCAATATTCACCTGCCCCATAGCCTTCTGCTCCCACCTGGCATGGGCCATGCTAAGGCGAGGACAGTTCTGCCTCCTTGCTCCTGCCAAGGGCCCCCTCATCCTCGTGGCTGGCTGGGCTGATGCCAGAATCCAATGTCTCCATGCACAGGACTGCGGTGGCTGACAGCCCGTGGAAGGCCAAGAGAGCGGATTGTTACAGTGGGAGTTTTAGGAAGTGCTGACCAACAGGCCTGGTGTTGCAGAGAAGTTAAAGGGATGGAAAGATGGGAAGAAACCACATGCTTGCTCATGTACAAGTTTGTTACATAATGCCCATTCTCCCTTCTTCCTGGAGGGATATAAGACTCCATAGCCCAGTGCTGAGACTGTTTCCTAGCCTCTCCTGTGCATGGAAATGGGTGTGATCATTTAACTAAGTCTTAGATGTACGCTGCTACAGGTTAAGTTGTATCCTCCCTTCCAAATCCACACACTGAAATCCTAACCTCTGACACCTCAGAATGAGACTGTATTTGGAGAGAGAGTCTTTAAAGGGTAATTAACTTAAAATGAGGTCATTACAGTTGACCCTAATCCAATATGATTGGTATCCTTATAAAAGGGGGAAATTTGGATACAGACACACACAGGGGAAGACCATATGAAGACACAGGGAGAAGACGGTGTCTACAAGCTGAGGAGAGAGGCCTCAGAAGGAGTCGGCCCTGCCGACACCTTGATCTTGTATAGTATAGAAATAGACCAGAAGCACCTGAGAATAAGATATCTTCCAAATCAGAACTGTGAGGCAATCAATTTCTGTCAGGTAAGCTACTCAGTGTGTAGTGTTTTTTTAGAGCAGCCCTAGGAAATGAATCCACATGCTTAAGGGCGACTGGCCCAGCTGGGAGGATACACATGACCTCTCCTCTGTTTCTTTTCTCCACCTTCCCCTCCTTCCTCTCTGTCTCTTCATCCTTTCCTCTCTCCCTTTCATTCTTTATTACTCTTTCCTTCTTGAGATCTAAAGGGTAGATGCAAGGGCTGGTGCATGGCAGCCACTCTACATCCTGAGGGCTTTCCAGAATGAAGCCACGTGAAGGGGATGGAAGAGTGGAAGAGCAAGGAAGTGCACAAGCCCAGGTTCCTTGTGACATCATGAAGCCCAGGACAGCCACCTCCTGACTTCCTTTACATATAAGAAGAAACTTATGTATACTAATTCTTGTTAGGGGTTTAATGGTGTCCACCAAAAAGACATGTTAAAGTCCTAAATCCAGGTACCTATGAATATGACCTTACTTGGAAATAAGGGTTTTTGCTGATGTAATCAAGTTATGATGAGGTCATTAGAATGAGCCCTAATCCTGTATGACTAATGTACTTATAAGAAGAGGGAAATTTGGAGACAGACAGACACACACACAGGAGAACCCATCGTAAACATGAAGATAGAAATTGGTCTTATGCAACTGTAAGCCAAGAAATTCCTCAGAATGCTGGAAACAACTGGAAGCCGAGAGAGAGAGTATAGCCCTGCCAGCAACATGGTTTCAGACTTGTAACCTCCACAGCTGTGAGAGAATATATATCTGGTGTTTTAAGACACTCAGTATGTGACACTTAGTTATGGCAGCCCTAGGAAATGAGTAAGACCTTATAATACAGTCCCTGTTACTAGCAAGCAAAGCTAATTCCTCAAGAATATAAAGGCCATTGGGAACCTTGAATCCAGCACTTCCATGAGATTGATGGGTACAGGATGCAAATCGCAATCGTAGCACAGAGTGGGCAGTTGGGTGAGAGGTGGCTGTGGCGAGGACTTCTTCTTTTCAAGTTTCTCAGGCTAAATATGTGACTTCTCTAAGTCTCAGGTTTGTCATCTCTAACATGGAGATAATAATAAAGCATAGGTTTGAGGTTAAGAAATATAAATAAGCTATTCCCTGTTAAGTGCTTAGCGCCCGGCATGAAAAGAGATAAGCCGTCTCATGTTGGATAAGTAGAAACAATTTTTTTAAAGAGGTAAATGCTTAATATACATTGTAGATTGAAATGGCTGGGAACTTCATTAGAGATTCAGTAATTCACTCTTTCACTCATCAAATATTGATTGAGTTTTTATTGAGTGCCAGCCACTGTCCTCAGTGCAGAGAATATGCTCTAGAATAAAAGGATGTGGTTCCTGCTCTCCAGAAGTTCCTAGTGAATGCAGTCACTGCTCCTGCTTCTAATAAAGAAGGTGCCTCCTTCCCTAAGTGCAGAGAAGGCAACCCAGAGGGCTGACCCAGGATGAGGAAATCAGCTGACCACCAACCAAGAAGGGGCAGCCTGACTCTTGAGATGAGAGTCTGAGTCCTCTGGGATAAAAACAGAAAAAAAGAAAATGTACAATCCAATATCAGCAGTAAAAAAAAGAGAGATAAGGAAAGTGTTTTTTAATTGGAAAAGATATTATTTAAAAGCGTTGTCAGAAAAAGTTAAGAGTGGAGAGACTGTTCAACCAGGATCAAGGGTTTGCACACAGGCTCTTTGATCATACAGGTATGAGGATTTGAGAGAATGGCAGAATAACTATGGTGCAGAAGACCCTGAACAATGCCTAATTCAAAATGTAATTGTACCTCCAGGCCAGAGTCACCACCTGAGGATGGCAGCCCTGGGACACAGAATCAGGGCTCTGATGCCCATGTCAGTGCAAATCCATTGGGTCCCATTGCCTCTATAGTCAGAGCTTCCCAAATTCCTCAGGGAAGGTCCAGCTNGTTTTTATTGAGTGCCAGCCACTGTCCTCAGTGCAGAGAATATGCTCTAGAATAAAAGGATATGGTTCCTGCTCTCCAGAAGTTCCTAGTGAATGCAGTCACTGCTCCTGCTTCTAATAAAGAAGGTGCCTCCTTCCCTAAGTGTAGAGAAGGCAACCCAGAGGGCTGACCCAGGATGAGGAAATCAGCTGACCACCAACCAAGAAGGGGCAGCCTGACTCTTGAGATGAGAGTCTGAGTCCTCTGGGATAAAAACAGAAAAAAAGAAAATGTACAATCCAATATCAGCAGTAAAAAAAAGAGAGATAAGGAAAGTGTTTTTTAATTGGAAAAGATATTATTTAAAAGCGTTGTCAGAAAAAGTTAAGAGTGGAGAGACTGTTCAACCAGGATCAAGGGTTTGCACACAGGCTCTTTGATCATACAGGTATGAGGATTTGAGAGAATGGCAGAATAACTATGGTGCAGAAGACCCTGAACAATGCCTAATTCAAAATGTAATTGTACCTCCAGGCCAGAGTCACCACCTGAGGATGGCAGCCCTGGGACACAGAATCAGGGCTCTGATGCCCATGTCAGTGCAAATCCATTGGGTCCCATTGCCTCTATAGTCAGAGCTTCCCAAATTCCTCAGGGAAGGTCCAGCTTCAGAGACTCCAGGTTCCTACTGCACCCATCTCTCCCATCTGCCAGCCTACCCTAGAGTCGACCATCTCTCCTATCTATACTACATCACGATTTTTCAGAGTCGCTGACACAGACTGTGTTCAAGGGTTTGTCAGAGTATTGAGCTGCACCTGAGGGAGACCTAGAACCTAAGAAGGTAGCAGGTGCACCGCTCACCGTCTGCTCTCCCGCTTTGTGACCTCACCATCACCCTGTTGATATTCAAAGCTTTTTTTGTTTGTTTGGTTACTGGCCAATATGGGGATCCGATCCATTGACCTTGGTGTTATCAGCACCACGCTCTAACCAAGTGAGCTCACTGGCCAGCCCAATACTCTGAACTTTTTTGAGGGATGGTCTTTCATCCCCTTATCAGCACTTTCCACAGGTCTGGCTCAATGAATATTCATCCGTATTGAATGAATGACTCGGTGAGAGGATATGAAGGCATACATAAGCAATGGGGGAAAAATGCCTGGAGAGGAAAGACTACTTGGGAACTCAGAGAAGACTTCATCCTTGAGGTGACACATGGGTGGCTGTGGAAGGGTGCTGATGAGTTCCTAAGTGACAGCAGGGCACACGTAAGACAGAAGCAGCATTGAATGAGCAGCTCCCCGGCCTAGAGTGCATGCCTGCATGAGTCATGGTAAGAAGTTCAGGTTCCTGGAAAGTCAGGGACAGCCATGGGTCACCTGAGATGAGCCTGGAGAGAGGTCCCGACTAGACCAGGAACCATGGTGCCTCCATGTCAAAGAACTTGGGTCTCTCTAGAGGACAACTGAGTGTCAAGATGGATTTTGAGAACAAGGTGATGGTAAACGATTTGAGGCTGAAACAGACCACTCCAGTGAGTGGGTCACCAGCTGATGGAGGCAAGCGTGCCTGGAAACCAAAAGACCACATGAAAAATGGCAGTCCTGGCCCAGAAGGGTGGACACTGTGCAGAGAGAAAGGAAGGGATCTAAAAGGCATTTCCCAGGCAGTTGGTGATCAGCATGGGAAGTGACAGAAAGGTTGTGGGCAGATGATAGTGCTAATTAGTGAGATGGGCAGTACTTAAGATGATGGTGGAGCAGAGAAGGAAGGCCAGGGGTTTGGTTTGGATTTGTTGAGTTTATATCACCAGAGGGACATCCAGATGGGTCTGTCCTACTCTAGGGCTTTAAATATAAAGTGGGAGCTTTAATGTTTAACCATACCTGGAAAGATCTGCAGGTCATCAGTAAAGAAGCCACAGGACCACGACTGTATTTCAATATTGTTTTGAACAAAAGAACGCTGGCATTCTGCGCTGGAGCTTGCCATGTGAAAATCAATTTTCCACACTTTAGAGTTCACAGAACACGTTTGCAGCCTTCACCTTATTATAATTCCAACCACTGCCACTGCCTGTGGCACAGACAGCTAGGGTTATAAATGTTATTGAGCCCATCTGAGAACCCCCCAAGTGGACGGGTTGCTCTAGGATCACATAACTCTAAGCAGTACATCAACCCAGGACTGATGGCTTCAAGTTCACTTTCAATCCATGTTCCCATCATAGTGTCTTGACCACTGAATCCACTATGTGCCAGGTTGTATAAAACACCAAAAATGAGGTTTGTTGGTGGTGTCCCTAACTGCAAATGGCATGGGGACACCTGGCCAGGACACAGCCCAGGAGAGATGCTGGAGACTATAAACGTGAAGTGTCCAAACCACATCTGTAGAGAGAAGGTTTTGAGCAGAGGCGAAGGCACTGAAAGGTTTCTTTGCATCTGAGTAGGGTGGCAAGGGGACCAGGAAAGAGCATGTGCAGTAGAACTGGACTTGAGTCCACACCCTAGCTTCAGCACTTTTAGTAACCTTTTAGCCCTAGTTAAATGAAAAGATTATTGGATCTCGCCTGCTGTGCTGTAGTGTGATTCTATACATAGGGACTCTACCCCAGTGTCTGATATTGGTAAGTGCTCAGTAAATTCTCATGGTCAGATGCAGCAAAGTCACTTGGCCCTTGTTCTTTGTGGTGGGATTACTTTCCTATGGGTCTGGACCTTGTCTATGCCCTTAAACACATAGTGTTTTATACCAGATGCCTAACAGCTAGTAAATGTTCAAGAAAAGAAAGAACAATCCCAGGTAGTAAATCAAAGGGCAGCTTCTAATAAGAGAAACAACAGAACAAAGAATACAGGAAACATTCGAAAGATCCAGAATCATAAGATAAAATAATAGTGTGCCTGGACCTATAAATAATAACATGTGGGGGAGAAATCATTCCCTTTTGATAGGTTTATATAACCAGATGAAGGAAGCAGAAAAACACGTGAACTTTCATCTCATAAAATTGGCACTCACCAAAGTAATGCAAAGGACTGTTGCTTGACAATAACAAAGGTTGAGAAACAGCCTAAATGTAATAAAATTGATGATGCCTCATTGTCTGGGGGTTTGGTCCACAGTATACAGGGTGGGAAGGGTCTGGTCTGATTCTGCAGCACCATTAATGAACCGAGAGCAGGTTAATGAAGTTTGCCAAGGAAACCTTAAATCAGGATGGCCTGGGAGCACGATCAAAGTGAGAGGCATAATGCAGAAAACTCATTGAAGCTGGAATTAGGAGTTAAAAATGAGATGCAGCTTGGAAAAAATGCAAACAAACCTATCTGGAGAAAAATGATCAGAGACAAACAAAGAATGCATTGGGGGTTGCGGGGGGAGGTTCTAGCAAGAAAAGCAGTGGAGATGGAAAGAGGGTCATAGCCTCAACACAGGAAGAGTGGAGTGGGTCCCATAAGCTGGAAAAGGCCAAAATAATGTATGTGCTACTGCCAGAGTCAAGTGTAAATGTCATGAACCCAGAAAGGCATCTCTCTGCCTTTCTGGTTGGGCGCATCTCAGAGAAAGACTGAGATGCTGGTTGTGGATTTGGAAAGCTCCTAAAACTTAGAAGTAACCTGTGTGTGCCCCCAGTGACCTTGGACTTGCTACCTGACTCCTCATGCCTCAGTGTCTTCATCTGTAAAGTGCATATAAAGATAATAACCCTTCTCATGCTGCACAATTCTTGTGAGAATTGGATAAGAATAGGGAAAAGTTGAAAATTATAAAGGGCTTTGCAAACATCCAACATTATTATGAATTCACACACACCAAATTGATAAGAAAGTTCTACAGATTCATTGACTTACTTGTCAAATGGAGATTTTTTTTTTTAAAGTACTGATGTCTGGGGGTTTGTGAGGATTTAAGTGAATTGATATATATGAAATATATGTCATATTTCACACATGCATATGGTATACATGTCATGTATTTTACATATATGTGATATAAAGAGAGAAAAAGTATCTGGCAATAGAGAAATGTTCAATACATGTTAATGACTTTTACCACCATGCTGTGATAATACATAACACATAATATACTGCTATTTCTTTGCAAACCAGTTTCTCTCCTTAGAACTTGCCCTCCTTGAGGGACAAAGCCATCTTATCTATGTTTTATCTTCCGGCACAGAATACTGTATGTGTAATTGACACACTGAGCTGTCCCTGATTATAAAGGCATCAATCATACTATGACAGTTAATGTTTACTAATGCTCACCTTGTATGAAAAACTATGCTCGTTGCTTTATTATATTTAATTCTCACACAAAAATAAAACATTTGAATTAAGAATTATTTTACTGATGAAGAAAAATGTACAGAGAAGTGACATGAAATTCTTCCACTGCACAGTAAGAGGTGGGGCAGAACTGAAGTCCCCACCAGGCTTTGGACCATACCACAACCTGGGTTTTTAACTACTATAAACGAATGAATGGAAGCTTGAGTGAATGGATAAATAAATGAAAGCAGAAGGGAGTTCACGAGGGAATGCATGAAAACTTACTCATCCTACTGGAGCCATAGCCTGCCTTCTAGGACTTCAGAATCTTACTCAGGAACAATGCACACATTAAGCAATCCAAGAGATAGATAATGTCCACACATGCAGGGCAGTCAACATGTGTCATGGAAAGGTCCAGAAAGCTAGCCAGGGAAGTAAAGCTCCTTGGACCCCTCTCACTATTCTCTTGGGGCCTCATTTGAATTTATGACATCCAAACCCACTTTCCTACTCCCTTCTTTAGAAATCAGGCACCTGGACACATTTCAGAAATGCCTCTGAAACCCCCCTGATAAATGGGTTATTTCATTAGGAGGGTCTGAGTCAGGCTGGTTTGCCCGTGAGCTATTTGACCAGATGTTGAAGTTTGTCGAAATTCAATTATTACAGAAAGTTTTGTGGATGTCATAGCAAGAATCCTTTGGCATAATGCAGAACACAGCCTCCTGAGCCTTCCTGGTTTAAGAAACTTCTAAATGCTGGTGAAAACGTGCAAAGGCCGTTCTGCCGCCCACTCCACACACCTGCCACCAGCACTGCCATCGTCCCAGCACTATGCTGGCTACTTCCATTCATTAGCTCTGGCCACAAAACTACATTTTTAGGGGCAGAAGCCTAGGCCCAGTGTTGTGCTAGCTCATATGCCAACCTAGAATTCAGGTCTAATTTCTCCCCTTCTTGGACACCACTATAGCTCAGAGCCTTGCTCTAAACAAGCCCTCTTTATGTCTGTTATTCATTGTCTGTTTCAAATGAAAAGTTTTTGGCTACTGTAGCTTCTGGTTGTCAAATGTTAATGCCTCTGAAACTGTATCTCATTAAACCTTTAATATCCTGCCATGGCCTCCCCTTTGGAGCTGATCTTTAACTCTGGGAGGTATACATATATACATATATATATTTTTTAATAGTCTTATTGCCATGAAAATGACAAAGGAGTTGATGTGACGTTTCCTCCATTACTTATTTCTGTTTATTTTTGGTCCTGATCTTCTATTACACCATATGATTTAATTTACCATGTGGTTGCCTTTTATAATGGGTCAGTTGTGATTCCTCGTACCTTCTCTATCAAAAGCTACTGTGACCATTGGTAGGAGAGCCACTTTCTCATTTTCTTTTCTCCTCCCCATGGCAGAGTTAGGTTCTCAGTAAGGTGTTTTAGGAGCCGGACTGGCCCGCCTAGACAAATGTGCATGTCTCTGCTCTGCCCTGAACTTGCCTTATTAGATCCCACTGCTGATCTAGAATGATTTAAGGCCTCTGGGTAGAGTCTCAGGAGACCAAGCCTAAGGCCAACCTAGATGCTGGCTCCCCCATGTACTTCTGGAGGCCCCTTTTGTATCTTCCCAAATTGTCACTCTCCTCCCAAATCCCACTCTGGAATCCTGCATCTTCTCTCCAGCCCCGCATGGTAGACCATGAGCTTCCTCCACTCTAATGGGTTTCATCTGCTAGCAGAGGTTGATCTCTTGGATCTTGGCTTCTAGGCAGGGCCTCAGGCTGCAAGAGCAGAGCCCTCTCCTCTGAGGGTCTTTCTAGTGGCTGCCCATGCTCCTTCCTGTCCCACATCCTATCACTTACCTGGAAGCCACCCACCCACCCACGAGCAGATGACTGCCTCTCCACTTGCTTGAGTTCCATCCATGGCCCACCCACAGATCTCCCACCCCCAGGGTCTCCCTGCCAACTGAGTCCTACTCAAGACCCCAACTTCCAGCCATGGCCATCCCCCTGCCACTGACATGTACCACCTGTCACCTCTTCTTCCAGATATACAACTGCCCACCTGGTGGAAGATTCTTTCTGGTCTCCGTTGGATCTGACTCCAAACCCCAACTGTGGGTACATCCAGCCTCTGCTCCTTTCTGTCCCACCTCTCATACAGCCTTCCCAGCTCCTGCTCTGACAGCTCTTTGAGAAGAATGCCACCTCAACCCTGAGGTGCTCTAGGGTTCTCTTGGGGTAGCTTGGAGTTCTGACAGAAAGACCCTTTATACTTCTGAGTGGGGAGTGGCTGTACACCGCCCAGATTTCATGCCCATCAGTACATCCAATCCAGGAGCTCTGACCACTAACAGGCTTTGGGGAAAGACAGAGTTACCCCAGGCCTGCAAGGCAACAGAGTGCTATGTTCCCTGTCCCTCCTTTGTTCACAACTGCCATGTCAGAGATGCTCTGTGGCATTTTGCAGATGCACTCATAATTAAAACAATGTGGTGAAACCACGTCAACATCTAAGGCAGGATTGTTAGGTCTTTGATTTTAGGATGCCTTACCAGATAAGGGAAGAAGGGGTTCTAATGTTCCCCTCTGTGGTGTCAGGAGGGGCCTGCACCAACATACACATTCCCAGACACCACCTTTGCCTCCACCAGGCCTGGCCCCATGCTTGACACCTCGTAAGGGCTCTTGAGTCCTTGCTGAAAATAGGTTGCAAGTCGCCGGAGGCTGGGTAAACCCATTAGGAAGTCAGAAAGAAAGGACACAGAGGGGACACACGATGAGAGGTAGAGAGACAGGTTGTCATGACAGAGGCTGTGGGGGAGGGAGAGTTTCCTCAGTTTCCTCAAGGGGTTGGAGGCAGGTCATTACACAGAGCTGGACTCTTGGGAGGAGCTGGGCCTGGAATGGGCAGCAGGAGGTTCCTGACCCTGGAAAACCTTGGAAGGTGATGAGAGCAACCATCAGAGACAAAAGAGCACCACTGTCAGGCAGCAAGGAGGCATGTCTGTTCCCTAGCACGGCTGTGACAAACAGCACACACTGGTGGCTTGAACCACAGGAATTTATCGTCCTAAGTTGTGGAGGCTAAAAGTCTAAAATCAAAGTGCCAGCAGGGCTGTCTTTTTCTGGGGCTGAAGGAGCATCTGACCCATCCCTCTCTCCTGGCATCTGCTGGGTTCCCGCAATTCTCAGCATCTCCCCTGTAGATACCTCAGTCCAGCATCTGCCTCCGTCCTCACATGGCCTTCTCCACATCCGTGTTTGCATAGCCTTTCCTGTGCCAGCCTCTGCATCCAGATGTCCCTCTTCTTATAAGGTCACCAATCAGTAGATTAAGGCCTACCCATCCTAATCCAGTATGACCTTACCTTAATTTGATTACACCTCAAAGACCCTATTTCCAAGTAAAATCACATTCTGGGGTTCTGGGTAGACATGCATATTTAGGGGGCATTATTTAACCTATTACAGAAGAGGAGGGCCAAGTTTAGCGGAATCTTAAGGACGTCTTTAGCTTCTAAAGAAACATCAATGCCGAGAGAAAGCACCAAACTCCATAGCAGACAGAGAAGATGAGAGAGGGTGTTGTCTCAGGCCCAGGGGCAGAAGTACAGGCCAAGCTGGACATGTGGGACATGTCTGAGTCCAAAATTGCAAATTCCCCAATAAGTTAAACAGATCACACTAATTTACCTCCATTTGCAACAAACTTGGAATCAGCACTTCAGGGCCTGAGGGAATCTTTGATAGCATGATGGCTTTAATAAGCCGGGGGTCAGGGGCTATCATAAGAAGAACATAAAAAGTACATCCACCAGTGTTTCAATGCCCTTGTTCCTTAACCAAAAATGAACAAGCACACAAGCATCATTGAAAGTAGGTGGGAGGGTGTTACCCTAAACGCTGGTGAAGACCATCCCTACCGTGGTCCTCCCAAGAGGCCAGCATCTGCGACCAAGCCTTGGAGGCTGAGAG
The DNA here is from genome assembly GCF_000696425.1 of Galeopterus variegatus. NCBI lineage: Eukaryota > Metazoa > Chordata > Mammalia > Dermoptera > Cynocephalidae > Galeopterus > Galeopterus variegatus. The sequence goes on from NW_007727524.1 coordinate 78,186, forward strand.
TCAAGGTCCCATCACTTCTGGCTACTGTGCAAAAAAGAATGTTAACTATGAAATGAGTATAAATTGTTCTAATGCACTATCTTGGGACTAACAAAAACATTTAAGCAAGACAGCAGACTTTCCTACAGACACAAGGACGGGATTCCAGGCCTGCTCTCTCCTTTCCCTCCCCACGTGTGCATGAAAAACTGACTCCCAGCATCTACAGCAAATCTTACTCAACGGGGAAGAGAGAAGCGGTGGAGGACGGGACCACGTTTCCGCAGAAATGGAAGGCTGATGAAATCTGTGTTCCAGCACAGCCTCATGAACTAACACGCATACTCCGAGTGCACACTGGCAGTCCCCCACTTTTCCCAAATGTCCCCTGAGACCGGCACACCCAGTGTCTTCTCACTACTCCTTGAAGAACCACAGCCATGTCTCCGGGCCCGCCAGCTGCCTAGAGTGTAGATTCTGCAGTCACAACACAACACTGGTGCATCTACATTTAGTAGCTGTGACACCTTGGCCTCCTTGCTGGGACTCTCACCTCAGTTTCCTCTTTGTAAAGAGCAAGTGTAATCCTAGAAACTAATCCTAAAACTCACAACATATCTAAACATAAAGAAAATATTACAATTCCTATTTTTTGAGTGAGAAAGTTGAAACCACTGAATAGTTAGAGCCCTGAATAGCTGGACTACTGAAGAGCTAGAACCCTGAACTCCTGAGGGCTGAATCTTCTCGCAACATCACTTCCCCCATCCCTTGACCAGTATGGCCTTATTGCTGTGAATGTCTTTTGTATAAACATTCAATGTTAGTACTAAGGATGCTGCCTTTGGTGCTGCCTTTGTGTGTAACTTACAGCTCACCGTCGTTCCCGTGCAAAGACAGCAGAACACCCCTGGCTTGAGCATTTTCCAAGCTCAGCTCTACAATATCCTTACAGCAAGCTTCCACAGCACAAACTCTTCAATACCCTTTTGAAAGTTAGAAAATAGAGATGAAAGAGCGTAAGAACGCTGTCTCTAGTCACAGAGCCAACAGGTGGCAGAGCTGGGAGTTGAACCTACTGGCTACAGTGGCCCGGGGCTCTACTCACTACCTGCAGGGTTTACCTGCATCCTGGGGTCAGACTCACCTTACCGCTCCCTTATCTCCATATCTCTGGTGTTTATCCCCTCTGAGCCTCGGTGTCGCAGTATGTGAAATGAGCTAACGTGGCCTGCCTCATAAGGCGGTTATTAGCCAAGTACCCGGCACTTGGTGGGCACTCAGTAAAGCATGAGGGCATTTGCTACACACCTGTTCAACAGGTGCATGTTTCACAGTGGTGGACGGATGAGTCGCTGGTGGTTAACAGATTCCAAAGGGATGGAGGTGGGATGGGGTGACAGCTTTGAGGTCATTAATTAAAGGAAATTTATGCTTCTCGGACACCTTCCTTTGGGGTCAGCTTTCCTGCTAGCTTGAATGGGGAGTCAGTAAAGCAGAAAAAACCTGAGTTTCTTCTGTCATGAATTGAAAGGAACAAACAAGAGTCTGAATAACCCACCCATTTGCTACACACCTGTTCAACAGGTGCATGTTTCACAGTGGTGGACGGATGAGTCGCTGGTGGTTAACAGATTCCAAAGGGATGGAGGTGGGATGGGGTGACAGCTTTGAGGTCATTAATTAAAGGAAATTTATGCTTCTCGGACACCTTCCTTTGGGGTCAGCTTTCCTGCTAGCTTGAATGGGAAGTCAGTAAATGCACCTGGGAAGGTATCTGTAGGTGATACCGTAAGTCAGGTTGTGGCTGGTAACAAAAATTGGGCTGACGTCTATAGACTTGAAATGTCCTTCAGTGGTACATTTAGAGGAGGAAGACTGCTCACCACAACCAAAGCAAAAATAGCGAAGAAGACTAAAGAAATAAGCCAGCGTGATATTAAACAAACCCACTGGGTTCTGCTTTCCAGCTCTCTCAGAAGCGGCCAAGGTGAGTGTTAACAGAGAGGAAGGGAAGTGAATGAAATCTGGAATCCAGACAGTGCTGGATCCGGCATGGACTAAGTACATGACCTTGGAAAAATGACTCAAGTCCTGTTTCTTCATCTGCAATGTGGAGAGAGGCTCTCCTGTCCTGGGCTGTTGCCCCCAGAAGTGCTTTGCTGATGCCCAGCACATAGTAGCTGGTCAGTGTGCCCGAGTGGCCCCCAGTCCAGGGAGTGTTAATGCACAGGAAGGTGGCAGTGGCATTAGGATTACTTGGGCAGGTTTTTCAAACTGAGGGGTCCCAACTCAGGACACTCTGCATTAGGACAAAGCGCCTTCGGCCATTCTACTGGGTGCCTCAGGAGCAGTGATATTCTTCTAGGAAGAGTGTGGCCATAAGTTGTATTGTCCATACAGGGACAGTTAAGATAATAAAAAGTGAGACAGGGAAGCAGGTTACTAATGATTACACTGGCAAAAAAAGCAAATGGCCATGTGTGGTCATCCTCGCTAGAGAGACTTAAAACAATTGCTTCAGAATTTGCCTTCAGACCCCCACTGCCACAGTTATCGCCTGCTCCAAGAATCAGGTACCCCTGAGCTGAGCCTGCCAGTACCCCATAATCACCTTCATCAGAGGCCTTTCCCACTCCTGTGTTTACCTGCTCATCTCTCTGCCTTGCCCACTAGACTGTGAGCTCCATGGGGTCAAAGACCACATCCCTGATCCCTCCGTATTAGCACAGGGATTAAGGTCTGGTGCATGGTGATCTCTTAATGCCTTGATGATTGGGCATCCCCCCAAATTGAGAGAGTCTGTCATTTACACTCTTTATACTGCCTTTACCAAGTGTGTACTGCAAAAGACTGGAGGCAAATTGGACAGTTTTCACGACTTCCTAATCCCCTAAGTGCACAAGCAGACGTGACACCCACACAGTTGTGATCGGTGCTGGGGGCACTGAGATGACTGTGACATCGTCTCTGCTGGTAGAGTCAAGAGTCCTATATAAGAGAAGCTCACAGGAAGTTGGCAAGGGCAGATGGGAGCTAGGAGTAGGGTTGTGGCTGTTGGGGTGGCGGCACATGCAGACTTGGGTTATGTTTTGGAGATAAAACCAGCAGGACTCCTTGATGGACTGAATGAGGGAGGTTAAGAAAAGAAAAGGGGCAAGTCTGACTTCCAGATCGGGGACCTGATGAAATGGGTACCTGGTGATGCCCTGGGCCATGATGGGAAGGATTGAGAGGAGACTGGCAGGGGAAGAACGGTGGCCATGGGACGGAGCCAAGAGTTCAGTTTTGGCTGCATCAGTTTTGGCTCATTGGCCAATCCAATGGAAATGCGAAGCAGGCCTGTTGGGTTTGTTTGGAGCTCAGAAAGGAGGTCCTGCTATATGCCAGGTCCTAGCAACATGCACACAATGTCATCTGCTGCAGTTTTAATCACACCTGGCTAATTTTAGTTCAACATTTCATGTTACCATCTGCTTCCAGGACACAGTCCTTGCTTCCTGAAGGCTTTTGAGTCTTGGGGCAGGCATTACCTCCTCAGGCAGCCTTCTCTGATGCCCTGGGTTTCATCGTGTGCCCTTTCTTGGTGGCCATAAACACCCCATGCTTGGCCTGCATTGTATTTACCACACTGGAGTGTAGCTGTCTGGTTGTCTATTTTCTCCACTCCGTATCAAGCGCTTTGATAATGGGACTCTCTTCTCCCAGTCTCTCCATGGACACATGTAAGATGTGGCATTGTGGACATGGTCTGAGAATGTCTGCTGGGTGGATAAGCATGGCCAGCACAGGGGCGAGGGATGTAGGAGCAAGTTGCCACCAAGTGGAGTCATTCTAAGTTAAATCACGTGTGTCAAGAACGGCCCTTGTCATAAAAAGACGGGACTGTGCTGACCAAATTTCCAATACATATGGATTACAACTTCTCCAGTCAAGCTAATTAAGAGACCATGATAAATTAGAGGTTGATAAAAGGCTCTAGTCCAAGATTTATGGCTCTTCCAAAATTCTTTCAAGTTCTCCCAAACATACAGGGACTGGCCCGTCTGCTGGATCTGCAACATCTGACTCCGGTTAGCACACCATCCGCTGGGAGCGAGCCCCGTCCTGCGGTGCACTTTCCTGGCCCTGGGAAACCGGGGCTGGCCCTGGGAGGGGGGTATTCTTACACATTTGTTTCACTCATTCTCCATGGCTCAGGGTCTTGGCCAGCTAGACCCAGGCCTCAAAGGTCAGACCTTGGCCATTGCCGGGGACTTTCAGAAATCTGCAGAAGCTTTCTCCTAATAGAAAAGCAAATGTGTGTGTGTGTGTGTGTGTGTGTGTGTGTNTCAAAGACCCTATTTCCAAGTAAAATCACATTCTGGGGTTCTGGGTAGACATGCATATTTAGGGGGCATTATTTAACCTATTACAGAAGAGGAGGGCCAAGTTTAGCGGAATCTTAAGGACGTCTTTAGCTTCTAAAGAAACATCAATGCCGAGAGAAAGCACCAAACTCCATAGCAGACAGAGAAGATGAGAGAGGGTGTTGTCTCAGGCCCAGGGGCAGAAGTACAGGCCAAGCTGGACATGTGGGACATGTCTGAGTCCAAAATTGCAAATTCCCCAATAAGTTAAACAGATCACACTAATTTACCTCCATTTGCAACAAACTTGGAATCAGCACTTCAGGGCCTGAGGGAATCTTTGATAGCATGATGGCTTTAATAAGCCGGGGGTCAGGGGCTATCGTAAGAAGAACATAAAAAGTACATCCACCAGTGTTTCAATGCCCTTGTTCCTTAACCAAAAATGAACAAGCACACAAGCATCATTGAAAGTAGGTCGGAGGGTGTTACCCTAAACGCTGGTGAAGACCATCCCTACCGTGGTCCTCCCAAGAGGCCAGCATCTGCGACCAAGCCTTGGAGGCTGAGAGTCAAGGTCCCATCACTTCTGGCTACTGTGCAAAAAAGAATGTTAACTATGAAATGAGTATAAATTGTTCTAATGCACTATCTTGGGACTAACAAAAACATTTAAGCAAGACAGCAGACTTTCCTACAGACACAAGGACGGGATTCCAGGCCTGCTCTCTCCTTTCCCTCCCCACGTGTGCATGAAAAACTGACTCCCAGCATCTACAGCAAATCTTACTCAACGGGGAAGAGAGAAGCAGTGGAGGACAGGACCACGTTTCCGCAGAAATGGAAGGCTGATGAAATCTGTGTTCCAGCACAGTCTCATGAACTAACACGCATACTCCGAGTGCACACTGGCAATCCCCCACTTTTCCCAAATGTCCCCTGAGACCGGCACACCCAGTGTCTTCTCACTACTCCTTGAATAACCACAGCCATGTCTCCGGGCCCGCCAGCTGCCTCGAGTGTAGATTCTGCAGTCACAACACAACACTGGTGCGTCTACATTTAGTAGCTGTGACACCTTGGCCTCCTTGCTGGGACTCTCACCTCAGTTTCCTCTTTGTAAAGAGCAAGTGTAATCCTAGAAACTAATCCTAAAACTCACAACATATCTAAACATAAAGAAAATATTACAATTCCTATTTTTTGAGTGAGAAAGTTGAAACCACTGAATAGTTAGAGCCCTGAATAGCTGGACTACTGAAGAGCTAGAACCCTGAACTCCTGAGGGCTGAATCTTCTTGCAACATCACTTCCCCCATCCCTTGACCAGTATGGCCTTAATGCTGTGAATGTCTTTTGTATAAACATTCAAAGTTAGTACTAAGGATGCTGCCTTTGGTGCTGCCTTTGTGTGTAACTTACAGCTCACTGTCGTTCCCGTGCAAAGACAGCAGAACACCCCTGGCTTGAGCATTTTCCAAGCTCAGCTCTACAATATCCTTACAGCAAGCTTCCACAGCACAAACTCTTCAATACCCTTTTGAAAGTTAGAAAATAGAGATGAAAGAGCGTAAGAACGCTGTCTCTAGTCACAGAGCCAACAGGTGGCAGAGCTGGGAGTTGAACCTACTGGCTACAGTGGCCTGGGGCTCTACTCACTACCTGCAGGGTTTACCTGCATCCTGGGGTCAGACTCACCTTACCGCTCCCTTATCTCCATATCTCTGGTGTTTATCCCCTCTGAGCCTCCGTGTCGCAGTATGTGAAATGAGCTAACGTGGCCTGCCTCATAAGGCTGTTATTAGCCAAGTACCCGGCACTTGGTGGGCACTCAGTAAAGCATGAGGGCATTTGCTACACACCTGTTCAACAGGTGCATGTTTCACAGTGGTGGACGGATGAGTCGCTGGTGGTTAACAGATTCCAAAGGGATGGAGGTGGGATGGGGTGACAGCTTTGAGGTCATTAATTAAAGGAAATTTATGCTTCTCGGACACCTTCCTTTGGGGTCAGCTTTCCTGCTAGCTTGAATGGGAAGTCAGTAAATGCACCTGGGAAGGTATCTGTAGGTGATACCGTAAGTCAGGTTGTGGCTGGTAACAAAAATTGGGCTGACGTCTATAGACTTGAAATGTCCTTCAGTGGTACATTTAGAGGAGGAAGACTGCTCACCACAACCAAAGCAAAAATAGCGAAGAAGACTAAAGAAATAAGCCAGCGTGATATTAAACAAACCCACTGGGTTCTGCTTTCCAGCTCTCTCAGAAGCGGCCAAGGTGAGTGTTAACAGAGAGGAAGGGAAGTGAATGAAATCTGGAATCCAGACAGTGCTGGATCCGGCATGGACTAAGTACATGACCTTGGAAAAATGACTCAAGTCCTGTTTCTTCATCTGCAATGTGGAGAGAGGCTCTCCTGTCCTGGGCTGTTGCCCCCAGAAGTGCTTTGCTGATGCCCAGCACATAGTAGCTGGTCAGTGTGCCCGAGTGGCCCCCAGTCCAGGGAGTGTTAATGCACAGGAAGGTGGCAGTGGCATTAGGATTACTTGGGCAGGTTTTTCAAACTGAGGGGTCCCAACTCAGGACACTCTGCATTAGGACAAAGCGCCTTCGGCCATTCTACTGGGTGCCTCAGGAGCAGTGATATTCTTCTAGGAATAGTGTGGCCATAAGTTGTATTGTCCATACAGGGACAGTTAAGATAATGAAAAGTGAGACAGGGAAGCAGGTTACTAATGATTACACTGGCAAAAAAAGCAAATGGCCATGTGTGGTCATCCTTGCTAGAGAGACTTAAAACAATTGCTGCAGAATTTGCCTTCAGACCCCCACTGCCACAGTTATCGCCTGCTCCAAGAATCAGGTACCCCTGAGCTGAGCCTGCCAGTACCCCATAATCACCTTCATCAGAGGCCTTTCCCACTCCTGTGTTTACCTGCTCATCTCTCTGCCTTGCCCACTAGACTGTGAGCTCCATGGGGTCAAAGACCACATCCCTGATCCCTCCGTATTAGCACAGGGATTAAGGTCTGGTGCATGGTGATCTCTTAATGCCTTGATGATTGGGCATCCCCCCAAATTGAGAGAGTCTGTCATTTACACTCTTTATACTGCCTTTACCAAATGTGTACCGCAAAAGACTGGAGGCAAATTGGACAGTTTTCACGACTTCCTAATCCCCTAAGTGCACAAGCAGACGTGACACCCACACAGTTGTGATCGGTGCTGGGGGCACTGAGATGACTGTGACATCGTCTCTGCTGGTAGAGTCAAGAGTCCTATATAAGAGAAGCTCACAGGAAGTTGGCAAGGGCAGATGGGAGCTAGGAGTAGGGTTGTGGCTGTTGGGGTGGCGGCACATGCAGACTTGGGTTATGTTTTGGAGATAAAACCAGCAGGACTCCTTGATGGACTGAATGAGGGAGGTTAAGAAAAGAAAAGGGGCAAGTCTGACTTCCAGATCGGGGACCTGATGAAATGGGTACCTGGTGATGCCCTGGGCCATGATGGGAAGGATTGAGAGGAGACTGGCAGGGGAAGAACGGTGGCCATGGGACGGAGCCAAGAGTTCAGTTTTGGCTGCATCAGTTTTGGCTCATTGGCCAATCCAATGGAAATGCGAAGCAGGCCTGTTGGGTTTGTTTGGAGCTCAGAAAGGAGGTCCTGCTATATGCCAGGTCCTAGCAACATGCACACAATGTCATCTGCTGCAGTTTTAATCACACCTGGCTAATTTTAGTTCAACATTTCATGTTACCATCTGCTTCCAGGACACAGTCCTTGCTTCCTGAAGGCTTTTGAGTCTTGGGGCAGGCATTACCTCCTCAGA
>NW_007727524.1:86911-88847 GCF_000696425.1 Galeopterus variegatus
CGACTTCTCCAGTCAAGCTAATTAAGAGACCATGATAAATTAGAGGTTGATAAAAGGCTCTAGTCCAAGATTTATGGCTCTTCCAAAATTCTTTCAAGTTCTCCCAAACATACAGGGACTGGCCCGTCTGCTGGATCTGCAACATCTGACTCCAGTTAGCACACCATCCGCTGGGAGCGAGCCCCGTCCTGCGGTGCACTTTCCTGGCCCTGGGAAACCGGGGCTGGCCCTGGGAGGGGGGTATTCTTACACATTTGTTTCACTCATTCTCCATGGCTCAGGGTCTTGGCCAGCTAGACCCAGGCCTCAAAGGTCAGACCTTGGCCATTGCCGGGGACTTTCAGAAATCTGCAGAAGCTTTCTCCTAATAGAAAAGCAAATGTGTGTGTGTGTGTGTGTGTGTGTGTGTGTGTGTTTTGAGATTGTCTTCATAAAATGCGATTAACGATATCTATCTTACAGAAGAAGCACAAGATTTGCGATAACGTTTATAAAGAGCCAGGGCCTGGGATGATCTTTGTGTTCTGCAAAGAATAGCTGCAGTACGGTTGATAAAGAGTCATTTATAAATTGCATCAATAGTGATTGAGTTCCTGCAATGTGTCAGGCACTGTCCTGGTTTCTGGGCAGACAGAAGTCAACACGGTCACCATACCCCTTGCTGTGGTGCAGATGATATTCCAGTGAGGAGTGGGAAACAGAATAAATACCCAACAAACACAGCTTCAGCTGATTCCTGGAAGTGATAAGTGCTTTGGAACACGAGCCAGGCTGGTGCAGTACAGAGTGGCCGGGGATGGGGTCACAGGCCTCAAGTCCTGCCTATCACTCTGCATTTTAAAGATTTGCTTATGTGTTGGCCTCTTCCATTAGACATGAAGCTATCCTGGGACAGAATGTATGCAAATCTCCCTGGAGCCCAATTCAGTGCCTGGCATCAAGCAGAGATTCAACAGAGGCTGAAATAATATGATTTTATTTTTGTTTTTTTTAAATAAAGCAGCACTTCCAACAGTGAGTTCTGTAACTCACTGGGAGGTGTCAAGTGACGAAGGGGTTCCATGTTCCAAAATCTTTGGAAAAGTTTGGAGGAAGCAAGGGTAAGCAGGCCCCTTTCTTGGGAACTTCTCAGAGCCATTACTAGGGCAACATGTGTGGGAATGTCCGAGAGGAGTGGGGCAGGTGGCGTTTCCCACTTAACTGCAAGTTAACATGTTGTTCAAAGGACTAATTGGATGGAATGATCTTTAGGAAATTCTGCCATAGATTAATACGTCTAGAGTCCAGGATTCCTGGCTCCCTGCACAGCAAGCTGTCCCTTGTCATCAGCACCCTGTGCCCAACAGAACATCCACAGCATTCCCACTTCTCATGCATGATCCCATTGCCAAAGTCAAGTGCTTGGGAGCCTCAGGGAGACAGCCATGGGTGATGCTGTCCAGTGAGGAAAGGTCTACTGCCTTAGGGGATGCTGAGCTGTCCAGCATGGGAGCTCCGGAGGAGCAGAGAGAATCCAAGGTTCAAGTACACTGGCCTCCAGACCACCAGCTTTTACTCAGAGCAGCTATGTTTAAACTGATTTCCTTTGAGCAAATTGCTTACCCTCTCTGAGCTTTAGCTCTCTTTGAAATCACTTGATCAAGGAGGTGCAGAAGAAAGTGTACAGCACAGGTCTTAAGAAGCACAGCTAACTGCAGTTCTAGCAAATAGCACTCACTGAAGACTCACAGATCCCAGGCTCTGTTAGGCTCTTTCTCATCCTTTTTCTCCTTTAATTCTCATGCCAGGAATTGAAATCTCCATTTTACAGAGAAGGAAAGCAATGTGCCCATAGGCTAATGTCTCCTATTCCAAGCTAACAAAGGACTGAGCTGGGAGACTGATTTTCCAAAGTGCTCAAACTACCCACAACAACGAATCATGCATGAGTCAATAT
>NW_007727524.1:89319-90926 GCF_000696425.1 Galeopterus variegatus
CTAATGTCTCCTATTCCAAGCTAACAAAGGACTGAGCTGGGAGACTGATTTTCCAAAGTGCCCAAACTACCCACAACAACGAGTCATGCATGAGTCAATATCCTGCCTAACCATTCCCCTCTCTCCACCTGTTTGTCCTCCCTGCAGCCCACTCCACCTTCCTGGGTCTGAGACAAATGGTTTCAAACAAGCCCACTCATAAGAAAGCCTCCACGGTACTTTGTCCTGATGAACAGCACACCAGCAGTGGGAGGCAGCAGACTGTGGGGTCTGCATCCGTGTCCCCACACAGCCTCATTCCTGTCCAGTGGAGGATGCAGAAGTCATTTTTCTGCCACCAGAAACATGGAAAGTATTGCTTAACTGTCTGGCATAGGTGCAACAAAGTCCCTTTTGCTTTGCTATCGCCCTACTTCATCTCTGACCCCAACACTCAAGTGTTTCTTTCAAAGGGAAGGATTCATCTACTGCTGAAGAATAAAAATCTCCATTGGTTGGCAGTCAAAGGAATGCCATTTTATGTTGCAATCCTGCAAGCCCCTAAAACATGAAGAAGGGAACTTTTGAGAGGAGGCAATCTGATAATTCTGTTCCTATTAGAAACCCCAAAGGCCACCTCAGTCATCTCCCATCTAAAGTGAGAAGTCCCTTACATCTCTGTGTTGAAAGGCTGCTCACCTCCTTGAAAGGCTCGCCACCACCCTCTTTGACCTTGATGCAAAGTCCAGGTTGTTGGAAAAGCTTGCCTTCCAAGCCTTTAGCCTTCCCAGTGCATTCAGTGTTGCCACTCTGGGCTGCGTCCCCTAAGGTGAATCTTCAGCAAGTCGGGGGCTGTTTGGGTGCTGTCTGCCTACCATGCTAACATGTCTTCCTTTCCCTTGTGTCTCATGCAACGTGGTCTGGCATCTGCGTCTGTCCTAGACATGCTCCTCTGATTTGCTTCTACTCCTAGTCAAGGGCAAAACCCCAAAGCAAAGACAAACCTCAGAACTGTTCAACCAGCACTGTACATGGTGTCACCTCCCTTGGCTTTGCCATCAGTTTTCGTTAATGCAACCTACAGCCACGCTGGAGTTTCTTGTCAGACACATCTCACCCTCCCAGTAGGGATAGAAAGTTATACCAATTCATGGTGGCAATAGCATGCAGTTTCTGAATAGTGAGCCCCCAGGATCAAAGCTCAGTCTTGGGCTTGCTAGCTCCAGAATCTTTCCTCTTTCCCTTCAAACACAGGCCTGCTCACTTCTCTTTCATGCTGCTTCATCAAGGGGCTTCCTCTGGTCTCAAGACAACCCAGGCTTTGTGACAGCCTCCCTTCACTCTCACTCTCTCACACCAAGGAAAGGTCCTTTGGCTTGAAGGGTTTCAATGCTGAGCACAAGCAGGAATCTTTGGGGCAACCAGGAGACAAAGGAGAGGGGTAAATACCATGACCTCCACCCCCCCATCCTCTGCACCACATCCTTACTGACGTTCTGTGGGCCCTCGCAGGGGGCAGGAACTGTTCTAAGTGGTTTATATGAATTATTAGCACATTTATCTATACCATGGCCCTGTGAGGTGTGATATTATTCTCTTTACATTAGTGAAAACTGAGAGCCAAGGGC
>NW_007727524.1:91406-92880 GCF_000696425.1 Galeopterus variegatus
CCGTTGCCGGTCCTGGTCCGGTACGGGCGCTACACTGAGGGTTGCGATCCGTTGCCGGACATGAAAAAAGACAAAAAGGAAAAAGAAAAAAGAAAAAAAAACGAGAGCCAAGTAAACAGGCTTGCTCACGACCCTGCAACTAGAAAATGCAATTGTTCAGTTTGAACCCAGGCCATCTGGATCCTGAAATCATGTTCTTTCCTCTACAAGACAAACTTCCAGAAGCTTCTGAAGTCCCAGGGGCTTTCAGCTCTGGGTCCTGGTTCTTTCTCCAGGTGGTGCTCTGGAGGCCTACAGCTCCCGCCCTTTACCCTCCTAAGGACTTAGCCCAGCAAACACCTGCTCCCAGTCAGGTTCCTTTGCAGGTCGTGACACCCTCCTGCCCTACTGAAAGGGGCTGTTCCCCTGGCTTAGCCAGGTCTGGGCCCCAGAGTGATGTCTATGGATAAGGTGGGATCCATCAGGCCAGGGGCATGGACTTGTTGACTCAGGACTTGATGAAGTAGACAGAGGTGTGTGCTAAGAAACTGAGGACTCCCACAGGAAAGAACACTATACAGTGTTGTACATCAGAGACTTTTAGGAGATCCTGGGCCCTGGATTCTGGCTTTGGGGGTCCAGAACTGACAGTATAAGCCAGAGTCCATTAAAACTTCTCTTGTTCACTTCAGGGACATTCCTCTCTGTGTCCCCTGTTCTGGGAGTCATCCTTCCTTCTTCTGACTAAGCCACTCCTCCCAGTGAAAGCAAAATATTCCCTTTGAGACTGATCTCAGCAACAGGGGGGCATAAGAAAAAAGAACCACTTAAATTTGTCTAGGACCTCCACAGGGAACACCTCCCAACCTCTTGAAATTTGGATTCAAGCTGCTATCATTTTCGTATGCTCATGTTGGAACACAGAAAGGTGGACATGATTGAAATTTGCATTTAAATGGAAATGGTTAAAGGTAAAGGCCCATGTTTAGAGAAATGAGAGTATCCATTTTTCTAAGGGGGAGGCTGAGCGTTATTGTATACCATTAAAGGTGTCACTGAGCCGAAATATGTTTAGAAATATTAGACACTGCCAGTGCATGCAGAGTGGCGACTGGCATTTGGAAATGACTCTACACTATGACTGAATCTGAGCACACCCTGCATGGAGCACAATTGCTTGTAATGTTGCCTGCCACCATTACCTAATTCCAGCCCCGTTCACTAAACAGTAGAAATTCTATCAGACAGCTTTCTGCTACTTTTCAGTTGTAATAAATGCCAGAACTAATTCATCAACATACAACTTGACAACACAGAACATCTTCCATAGGATACAGATAGTCAGGCCTTAAAATGTTTGGCTTGTGCCTTACCAAAAACGTCACACATTATATGAACAGTTAATGGCCCATTATAATAAACCAAAAGGAAATAAAACCTAAGGATGAGGGAAGTGTTGTCCGCCCTTATCAGTGGAGATAAGCGTATCCACTAC
>NW_007727524.1:93296-106833 GCF_000696425.1 Galeopterus variegatus
TTTTAACATATCAATTTAGGGGGGACATAAACATTTAGCTTATGGCAAGGAGGAAGGGCTAAGTTGGGGAAACCAAAACCAAAACAACAAAGAACCAAAAAAAAGAAATCGAGTTCATGTCAACGTAAAAGTATTGAGCGAGAGAAAGATCATAGGCAGAAAACAAGTTCCGCAGCTAAGACAACTTGTAGAACAGAGGGAGGGGTAAGTGAATAGCTCTTGTACACAGTGGAAATTTATTTCTCACAGATCTGAAGGTTAAGAAGTTCAAGATCAAGGCACTGGAAGATTTGGTTCTGGTGAAGGCTCGTTCCTTGGTTCATGGAAGGCCGTCTTCTCACTGTGTCCTCACATAGAGGAAGGAGCAAACAAGATATCTGGGGTCTTTTTTATAGGGACACTAATCTCATCCATGAAGGCTCTGCCCTCCTGACCTAATCACCTCTCAAAGGTCCCAACTCCAAATGCCCTTACATTAAGGGTTAGAATTTTAACATATCAATTTAGGGGGGACATAAACATTTAGCTTATGGCAAGGAGGAAGGGCTAGGTTGGGGAAACCAAAACCAAAACAACAAAGAACCAAAAAAAAGAAATCGAGTTCATGTCAACATAAAAGTATTGAGCGAGAGAAAGATCATAGGCAGAAAACAAGTTCCGCAGCTAAGACAACTTGTAGAACAGAGGGAGGGGTAAGTGAATAGCCGACACTGGAACACTTGAAATCTAAATCCCCAAAACTCCTGCAGGAAAAGAGTGCCCATAGTACAAAGAGTCCTCAGTCTTTGCTGAGTCGGAGATAGTCCCTGTAAAGGCACTGAGCCACACAGCGGTCTCGCAGATCATGCTATCAGATACAGTGGTTTAATTTTCGAAGAGTATTTGTTAATTCAAACAAATAAACGTGACATAAAATAAACAAAACATGACAGCAATCATATCCAGAGTTCATAGTTGGTCTGTCTTCTGGGTATCAACCCACTGTCTGTAAAATAAAAAATTGTTAGTTCATTCATTCAACAAATATTTTTTAAGCTCTCTATTATCAGAGCTCAGAATAGTGGCTAATGCATACTAAGTGTTTAATAAACGTTTGTTGAAGGGCTTAATGAGTGACTCCCTACCCTGCGCCAAATGCTGTATTATGTTCAGGAAGAGAAATGAAGTTTGCACCAGACATCATTCCAGATCTCCAGGAGCTGATACATAGACCTTCATCACAATGACCCAAATTACAATGGAATCGATGCTGACAGTGGCATGATAATAGCCAAATCTGCTTACTGTATGCCAGGTACTCTTCCAAGTGCCTTATCCATATTAACGTATTTAATACTCAAAACAGCCATGCAAGATGAGGATGAGATATATCCCCACTATACAGATGGAAAAAACTGAGGCCTGGTGTACTTAATATATATAAAAACAAAAACAAATAAATAAAAAATAAATAAATAAATAAATAAATAAATAAATAAACAAACAAACCAAGGTGCCTGGTTCTGTAGCCATGACTATGAGGAAACATTGGAGAGGGGTAGAGGAGGAAACCATTATTTCTGCAGAGAGTGAGAGATGCATTATCTGGGATAATATCACAGTGGAGATGTTATTTCACCTGGGAGTTGAGTGATCAGCAGGTGTGCTTCAAGAGGGAAAAGGGAAGCCCAGGGAGAAGGTAACTGGAGGACCTGGGGACTGATATCCTCTTCACAGACTGTGAGTCCTCATGGGCAAAGAGCATCTCTGTCCATCCACGTCCCTCTTTCCAGTATAGTCATGATTAGCACACATCATATTTTATTGAATCTAAGACACCTCAACTGTAAGATGAAACAGCACCTTATGTGCCACTAAGAAGAAAAAAAAAAAAGAACGATGATAAACCATGGCCCAATGCTTTCTTATTATTTGGAAAAGTTGTTTTATTCTTATAGAAAGAAACTCTTTAGATTTAAGCAGACGGATCTGCATCATATATCACTCTTGTGATGAGAAGGAAAGCCGGCTTGCAGTAGTCTGAAACTCTTCACAGATTGCAACTTTCCTAGGTAGACTCTGTGTTTGCTCTGAATGGTCCTATTTTTCCTGCCATCAAGATTATTGGTGACACAGCATTTCTTACAAGAATCCACAAAAGAACTAAGGTTCTTGGTGCTAGGCCATTAAGTCGGCTTTGCAATTATGAAGAGCTGGCCTATTTTTGACTTCTATTTGGGAACATTGATAAACCCAACTGGTTTACCACTTCCTACAACTGTTTGAGTCCTAGGGGCTAAAAAGGCTCTGTGCCAGTACCTCCTGGTTACCATTACCTCTGCAACTCCACAAGTTGCTATTCTGGCCCTTTGATGTACACACATGAGGCTGTGGATGCTGTGTCATGACTGTCCCTTGGCACAGAGTGACAAGAACATGTCCTGGGAGCATGCCACTGATTTAAAGGTGCATCCCGATTTCAGAGATGCTAAAGTGTACTTCTTAAAATGCTTGAAAGATGGAAATAGGAACTGATAAATCTCTGTTGCATAAATGGATGAATGAGAGTTTGAAAGATCCTGAATATCTGAAGTGTTTGAACTTTATGCTACAGATCACAGGGAGTCCTGAAGATGGGAATGGGAGCCCATGGAGTGTGTGGTGGTGAGATCTGATCTTGATTTTAAGTTCAAGATCAACAAGAAAAATAAAGAAAAAAGGAAGGAAGGAAGGAAGGAAGGAAGGAAGGAAGGAAGGAAGGAAGGAAAGAAAGAAAGTCCTCAAAACTTAGGAATTCCATTGCATAAAATAATTAGGGATTTGTACATAAAACAAGATGGAATTTAGCTGAGCTGAAGCCATGGGTCTTTCCCGAGATGAGACAACCATGGGATTGCACACTCAGGGGGAAGATTTGCATGCTGCCCTCCCAGAGCTGGGATCAGGTGAGATTCCACCTCCAGGTCCCTTCGAGCCTGTTGATGCTGCATTCTATAAGCAGCATTGAATATTGCCTATGTTTCCAGGCCAAACAGAGGTTGGCATGACATGAAGACTCCTGGGAGAGTTCCAAGGGCTGTCTGAAAAATCCTCAGGACTTTTCAGGGCTGTTTACAATATCATACACTTTATGCTTATGGATGAAGTGAGCCTGGCTTCATTTGCTAAATCCTGTTGCAGAGAAGGTCTCCAGACAAATAAAAGTCTGAATGAGGTCATTTCAAAGCAAAAGATTTAATGTAGCTCCACATATAACTGGGTTCGAGAAGATTTAGGACAATTTATAGTTAATGGTAGTTGGGCACTAGTTGTAAGCTATGAATTTATTTAGTCAATCTCACCTTATGAAATGGGTACAATTATTGTTCTGTTTCACAGATGAGGAAACTGAGGCTTGGAAAGGTTAGAAAGCTGTTCCTGGAGCTGGCGAGTGGTGAAGGCTTGATACGAGCTCAGACTATTTGACTCCTGAGTTCCAGATCTGTGCTTGTACACAACACTTTGCAAATTTCCAACTCTGACCCAGAAGCCCTAGTGTTTTCTGAATCCACTACTTATCATTACTATGCCTTCTGGCAACTTAGTTAATTTCCTTGGGCCTCAGTCTTCTTATTTGCAGGGTGGTGGTAGACATTATACCTACCTCACTCCATAGATGTGAAAGTTAAAGAGGTGGAAGGTGTGTAGAACAGTGTCTGGACTGGAGTAGGTGTGCCATGAATGTTAGCTCAATTAGATAATTTACTACTCCTGCTATTATTGACCATCACTGCTTCTAGCTAATGAATGGGACATAATCTCCATCTTCCCCCATGCAACCTAATTGTCTCAATAGGACTAGATGCTGCCCCGTGGAATTTGAAGAGTTAAAGTGCTCTCACGATTCACAACACATATTCTCTAAATCACTTCCTTAGCAATGAGCCTGACTACCATATGGTAGTATTAGGGTATTACCTTGATCATTGGTTTGCAAACTAGTTCCAACAAGACAAATGTGGCCACTGTCTGTTTTTGTATGGTCCGTGAGTCAGGAGTGGTTTTTACATGTTTCAATGAATAGGAAAAAATATATCAAAAGAAGACATGTAAAAAACTATATGTAATTCAAATCCCAATGTCTATAAATAAAATTTTATTGGAACACTGGTGTGCCCGTTCATTTACATATTGTCTAAGGCTGCTTTTCCACTACAGGGGTAGAGATAAGTAATTGTAACAGAGACCATATGGCACATACAACCTAAAATATTTACTATCTAATCATTCAAGAAGTGAGTTTACTGACCTTTCCCATGGTCATCTGTAGCAAAGCCAGTGATAGAACCTACACCTCCTCTCTTCATTCCTGAGCATGATCCTTCCCCTACCTTTCCCCCAAGATTACACAGCATAGCCCTGTGGACACGGAAAGTCCTCATGAGTGTTCCTTTGCTGGCTGATGTAAAATCCACGTTTTACACCTGCCTTATGTTCACTTTGGAACCTACTTTATATCCCTTCACATTTAAGTGTATTGATTGAACTACTGCTGCATGCCTGATTTAGTCTATGATTTAGCATGAGGTCATAGGTCTCATTCCAAGCTCTTTCAATAAAACTTACTTACATGGGTAACATTCTCTAAAATGTGAATACTGGCTTCTCTCTTTTCGCCAGCTTTGTTGAGATAGACCCTCTCCTGGACTCAGTGTCTCAAAAGGATTTTGGCAATCAGATATTCAGATGATTACTAACTCCTCCCCTGGTTGCTGCCCCTCAGCCCCTTAGCTGTGATTTCTTAAGCATCTGGGATGGGTTTGTAAATACTCAAATGGGGCTCAGTAAAAAAAAAAAATAAAATACCCTGTGAGAAAGAATTCAAGAGAATAATGCATCCATCACCCTCCCCACCTTGGTGAGTTTTGAGGACGCCTCTTTCAAAATAGTGTTCATGTCATTTCTCCCCCACATGAAAAGTAGCCCATATCACATGTAGAACATGCCCATTAAAGATTTTTTTAACGTTCACCTACTGAAATAGTGTTTTTTTACTTGGAAAGACTTCAATGGGTTGCACTGCCGGGGACCAAAAATAAGATTTTAATTGAAATACAGATAAGATAGGAGCCTTTAATTTACCTTCTCCCTAAGCAACAGGACTTTCCTGGCTGCATCTGATAGACGGCTTTTCTCCCCTCTTTCTTTTCTAGCATAGGCTAGAGCAAAATTATCTTATCTTCAGATGAAATATTTTAGGGATTTGGGGATTTTGTGTGCCTCAGGACAAAGGACAGTGTTTGTGCAAAGATCACTGTCCTTTTTTGGAGGCAAATTCCATCCTTATTGAAATTCTGATGTTAGAAAAATGTGCCATCTCATTACCATCCTGCATGTCATACATTGCATGTGATCTTATAGATGGGCCCAAGAATATTAGGGGCAAAAGAGAGAAAGAACACAAGATTTCCCCTGAAATCATGTCTGATGAGATATTTTTCTCCACCAACAAAAGAGTTAGTATAAAATGTGATGCTATAAAAGTGAATTATGTTATTTTTACTGGGGCCTCCCAGGGACAACACATTCTGGACCATAAGATCATTGTCATCACTTTCAGAGTAAATAACACAGATTCTTCTTCTCAGCCTTCTATCCATGTGCACACCAGGACTCCCCCTCTTCCAGCTAGCCCAGAGCCACCACCCTCAGGTCTGACTGAGCAGCAGGGACTGATATAGAAGGGCACATAAACCACATGACACAGACTTCCAAGGCCAAAGATAATTGAATTACCTGGTTGTCTGCAGTGATGAATACAGGTCGTAGAAACAGAATGAATAGTCTGTTTTTACTGCATTTCTGGCTGCAGTTCCAGCTTTCAGTTTTCATGCTGGCACCAAATGGCTACAACTGCACTGTACTAGCCATTTCTGGCCTGTAATGATCTCTCAAGTACCACTTGAAATGGAGCTTTGAAATCTCCCTTGCATTTCACAGATACGAGATGATAGTTCATCACTTCCATATGTGACACAATTTTACAAAATATTCTGTGTCATGATTGCATGAATTATGCAGACTTTATTAGTTCTAAATTAGGTGCAAAGGCAAATAGTATTTGTTAATAATCTGTGTACTTGTTTTCTCTTTTGTCGTAGCTGGTCAGATGAATTCAACCTACCTTTATTTCGCAGTTCCAATTCGCACTTCTCTGGCTATTTTGCAAACTCTGTGCAAAGAATCATGAGTATCAGGAACGTATTTGGTCCTTAATTCAGCAGAGTAGACATTGCGTAGACCAGAAAGCACACTGGAGAAAATTATGTCATGGTGGAAAAGGCACAAGAATTAGTGTCAGAGCTCAGCTGAATTTGAGCCTTAGTTCCTGGTAAGGCATTGAAACTCTCCACTCCCTCACATCTAAAATGGCAGATGTAAAGCTTATCTGATGGGTTGTAGTGGGGCTGAGTTGACTTAGTGCTTATACAAACACCTGGCACGGACTCTGCTACAGGTGCCCCAGCAAACATGAATTCACTCGTTGCTCCTATTTTCAGGTGCTGGATTAGCTAAACCAGAAATTACACCATTATTTCATTGGCATCTCTTTTTGCCAATTTATCTTCCCTCCTAGGGGCTTTGGGAGGTTGGTAGGCTCATAATCTGCATGCTCTAAGAGAGCAGGGACTACTCATTTTTGTTCAACATTGAGTTTCCAGCAAGACACTTCTTTTATTGAGAGAATGTAAATATGTACCTTAATGACAAATACTCCCCTATTTCATCAAGAGACAAAAGTGCCAGGGACGGTTCTGTTACAATGTGACACAGTGTTCCTGAAAACTATCTGTTCTGCAAAGTGATGCATTCTAAACCACAGAGATGATGGTGGAGGTTAGGCTGGGCAATGTTCAAAGATTTCATCAGCAGCACTTTAAAAAAATGAAAATAAGACATAATAGAAAAGTTATCACAGTTTTACACATGTTAAATGGTTAGGAAATATATTTTCAAAGCTACAATAAATTTGGCATTCTACCTGGAAAAAGGCTGGAAGATTGCTTGTGGAAGTGGCCGTGGAAAGGGGTGCACCTTATGAATCATGGGGAAGTGGTGAAACCAGGGTGATCTAGAATCGAAGAAGCTGTAACATTCCTACCTGGCTTTATCCAGCTGGGGGCACTTTTTTGTTTCCACCTAATATATTTTTTCACCTACTGTTTTTTTGTGGAAGAAATGGCACATAAACAACAGTACAATTTGTGCAATTCTCAAATTGTTTTTTAATATGCCAATCACATTGAAACACATGCATTTTTAAAACAATGGTTATAGCACAACGGACTGTATTTTCAATTATTTGAAGAGCTAGCTCACCTACAGATAAACAAACAGGCTGGTTNTTCCACCTAATATATTTTTTCACCTACTGTTTTTTTGTGGAAGAAATGGCACATAAACAACAGTACAATTTGTGCAATTCTCAAATTGTTTTTTAATATGCCAATCACATTGAAACACATGCATTTTTAAAACAATGGTTATAGCACAACGGACTGTATTTTCAATTATTTGAAGAGCTAGCTCACCTACAGATAAACAAACAGGCTGGTTCTTGGCTTCTCTGAAGGTGGAGCCATGGTGAATGGTTAGACAAGAAGGGAGCTCTTATCATGATGTGAAACACAGCATTGTCACTTAGAACTGTGTGGCCATGAGTTTTCATGAGAAGCAGTGGCACCATGTCACATGAGAAGCTCAGGCAGAGGGTGGTCAGTTATAAGACAGTTACAGAAGGGGAATTCTCAACTGGCCTTGAAAAGTCTTTCCAAATACAAATTTTTAAATTCTTGATACCGTACTTTAAGTTGTCTATGTAGAGCCAAGAATGATCAGGTGAAACATCAAATATTAAGTCAATAAAACATTCACATTCATTGTGTCCACAAAACGCTAAATTTCTGGTGTGTGTGTGTGTGTGTGTGTGTGTGTGTGTAAGCTATTTCTAAGTGTATTGACCAGTATTAATAAACACTGGATAAGCTAATACTAGTCACTAAAATAGATAAACCTGCAACTATCGGTGATTGAACCTATTTGAAATTTATTTCTTCCTTAAGTCCATTCTGAAATGTGTGTTCCTGAAAGTGGCATTCAACTTCATGATACTTTTCTTCATCAAGACAGAGGGAGAAAGAGCATGGTGAATCATGTGAGAAGACACAGTGCGGTGCCCAAATGCAAGGGAGGCTTGTCCCCTGTGGTCAGGAAGGAGGGACAGATCTGCTGATATTCTGCAACCTCTGTCTCAGCAGACCTCACCTTTTTCATATCTGTGCATCATTGTCAATATGCTGAAGTAAAGTTAACTCATTCCAGGGATGGAAGAAACAAAGCTAGCATTTATTAAGCACCTTTGACGTCTTGGCTTTAATTCTCATACATTTGCATATATAAGTGTTGTTTCATTTCATAATTATGATTGCACTGCCAGTTGGATATCATTGTTCTCTTCTACAGATGGGAAAGTTGGGGTCAGAGAGAACAAGTGAGTTGGACAAGATCACATGGGTTAATGCGTGTCAGGGAGAGGACTTGAATTCCAAACAGCAGATGCCCCTCTGTTTTCTTGCACTGTGGCCCATTGGAGGCACTCAACTGGGAACTGAGCAGAGGGTGGGAGTGAGGCCTTCAACTCTCAAGATCTGAGTGAACCTGGATGTGGCTTCAAAGATGGGGAGAACCAAGAACACAGGGGACCTAGACATTGGGAGGGAGCTGGTCCTCAATTTGGTTGTTCAATGTGTATAACTTAGACAACAGCTAGTTATCGCAGAAAAGCACACAAGTTTCGTGCCCTTCTGAGCCACCTGCAACCATCTGAACTTGACTAATCCAACCAACCTCCCTGAGCTTCCGTCCCTTCAACTAAAACACAGATCCTCAATAAAAAAGCTTTCTTCTCTTGAGTGAGCTAAGAGTACATTAATGGAGAGAGTGCAAGTTAAATGTGTTTTTAAGCCCTTAGCTGCTATATAATTATCATCATTACAGAAAATAGCCATTTGTTTTGCAGAAAAAATGAACAGAAAAATCAGATTCTGGTTGCTTATGGGGAAAATACAAAAGCTTGATCCAGAATGAGGAGATAGCCTATTTTTCCTCCTGCTGGTTCAATAATAACTATTAATGTTTTTTAAGTCTTTCAGATTGATCTTAAGAACTCACTTTTCTGAGGTCTCGTTGCAGCTGAAAAGCCCACGGGAGTGATTACCAGTAAGTTAATAAACTGCATACTAACTTTTTTTCAAAGATTAAAAAAAAAAAAACCTATGACCTTTGACAAAATGATTAAACCAGTTGTAAAATAACCAAGTGCCAGTTAGCAGACACATCAAAGCATTAGTGTGGAAAATAAAAAGATACTCGAACCAGAGAACTTGTTTTGTAACTATCTGTTTTCCTTTATTTAACTTTCTTTTCCCAACTTATAATTTCTTCCAAAGCCACAACAAGTTTGCCCAACATCTGATGACACTTATCCATGGGGATAAAAGTTGAATGAAAGGGAAGAACTAGGGCTTCATTCATCCCTCCCACCAACTCTGCCCTTGCTTTGTCAGAGAGAATATTCTGGAGTTTGCAAAGGGAAAAGGAGCAGCAGAGCTTTCCTCCCAGTGCGCTGCTTTTAGAATGAAGAAGAGGAAGTCAACATTTGGGCAGTGCTTCCAATGAACCGGGATGTCATCTAGCACCTCATTCAACTCTCCCAAGTAGGCTGCAGTGTAGAGCCCACCACCTCTCTGTAACAATGAGCAAAGCGAGCTCGGAGAGGCTGAGACTCCCCTGGCCATCAAAGCATCAGGATGTTCCCATGCCGGGATTCCAACGCAGGTCGCCAGGACTTCAAAGACCATTCTTCTCTCTTAAAAAGATTGTTGGGTGTCTAGAATCATGAACTCCACTAAAATTCATGGGGCATCTCCAGAGGAATAGAACCGACAGGATGTGTAAACTCATACATAGAGAGAGAGAGATTTGTTTTAAGGAATTGGCTAACGTGCTTTGGAAGCTTGGCACTTCCGAAGTCTGCAGGGTGGGCTGTGGGGCTGGGGACCCACGCAAGAACCGACACTTCAACTCAAGTCTCTCTGCTGGTAGAATTACTTCTCGCTCAGGGGAGGTTAGTCATTTGTTCTATTTAGGCCTCCAGCTGACCCACCCACATTACAGAGAACAATCCACTTTACTCATCCACTGAACTAAATGTCAATCTCTTCCAAAAAACATCTTCACAGAAACATCCAGAATAATGTTTGACCAAGTATCTGGGCACCTTGACCCAGCGAAGATGACATTAAAATTATCCGTCACATGGAGATTATTTATGACAGGTCACAAAGTGACAAAGAAACCCCCCTGACTCCAGAAACACTTACCCTTGAACAGAAACTAATTGAAATCTCATGTTCTCGCGTCCAACTGTCAAGGTTGAGACCCATTGTTCCTAAGAAATGACAAAGATCCAGATGACAAAGAGCACCTGAAAAAGTCATGAAACAAAAAATGTGAAGACAGATGGACCCCATATTTCTTAAATAGTCTCAATGTCACATTTTTTATTGGAGATACAGTCACCATAAACTCGACAATGCATGAACAATGTGTTCCTATTCCTGCATGAATTTTATTTATTTATTTATTTTGACAAGTAAATCCATTACTTAGGAGCAACCCAAACTGTTGACTTGCTGCCAGTGTGACCCTTGCATGTTGCTATCTTCTAAGAGTAATACTAGCAAACACTTACTAAGTGTCCCTGTGGGCCAAGGACTAGGTGGCATAGTTACCTGCACAACTGTCACCGTTAACCTCACTGTTATTATCCTCCCAAGTGGGTATTGTCCTAAGCATTTTGAAGATGAGAAAACTGAGTCTCAAAGAGGTGAGATGAATTTCTTAGAAACATGCAGCTTGTAAATGGTAGCACCAGGTTTCAAATTCGTACTTGACCATGGTGAAGCCTATGTGTATGACCTCTAAGCAAACTGCCTCTTTCATAATCTTTTTAGAATGTATTTTTTCTTTGGTCTCTATGTTTTTTTTTCCCCCTGGGTTTATTTAGAAAGAACCCTGCTCTTGGGTTTAAAACATTTGTTTTTTTAAACAATTCACATTTAAAAATAAAGGCTCAACCTTTGGAATGCTGGAATATTCTGTGTCTTGATCTGGGTGAATCACATGGGTGTGCATATATATAAAAATTCATCGACCTATATATTAAAGTTTAGTGAGCTTTGTAAAGGTGTGTCACACATGGATAAAAGAATCTTAAACTATGAAAGTAGAAATTAAAAAATGAGCAACATGAAGACAAGGCAAAGCAAAGGAACAAAACACTAAAATCGAATTGCTGGGTCACAGAAGGTCTGCACAGAAAGAGACCTGAAGGAGCTCATTCTCTTTGCTCTGACTCTTCTGTCACGTGTTTCCTCTTTCCACCAGACCCCAAGCTCATCAAGAGCAGAGCCCAGCACGTCTTGTCCCCCGACACAGGCTTCTAGGGTGAGTGGCATAGTTTTTCTGCCTCCATACATTTCTTTTGCACAAGTTAGCCTGATATGAGACAAAAACCTCATCGTATTTGCCAACAGGCCTTTGGCGAAGACATTTATTGTGCACCTTAAATGTGCAAGGTTATCTGTCCTCACATTGCAGAGCACTCACCTGAACGTCCTGATCGTCTTCTTACCCGTCAAGTGCCTGCTCACCTAAAACACGCTGGGTAATGATGTTTATTACCTGACAATGAAAATATTGTTATCTATGGTTACAATCAGGATGCCGTGGATACGAATGCTCACATCCGGTGAGGGCCTTTCCCCTGATTGTTTATGTAAATGAAAGCGTTCCTTCATCATCGCATCCATTTGGAGAAGAAACAATCAGCCGGGAGGGTCGTTTCTGCCTGTAATATCTATTTAATATTCAGCTCCCTGGAAACCAATCTGCAAAGAAAGAAAAAATATTCACAAATGTAGAGTTAAATTTAAATTATAGTGAAACGTAAAGGTGGGGCATCCTGCAGCCCGTAATGATTTTTGGCACACTGGAGGCTGAAGTGGCTCCCTGTCTTCACTGGGAAAGCTGAATGTGCCTCCCACCCTGACTCAGTTGGCAGAGGAGATGCGGCCTCACCATCCCAATTTCTCCTATTCAGCATGAAGCAGACAAGGCCTTCATCCAGCAGATGCAACTGTCCCAACCTTGTAACTAATCATCTTGATGATCTCAGATGTCAAATTTACATGCAAGTCTTAGTTAACTTATCTGTGAGTGGAAAATTAGATGTGGTCTAAGTTATGACTCTAAAAATGTGTCCATAACAACCATCTCAATGGACAGATCCCATGATGTCGTTAATAAGGGGGGAAATGTTCTGCCTCTAACCCTCGTGGTAATTAATACTGAGGCTCCAAGTTGTAATAATAAGTTGTACTCTCTAAAGGGCTACACATTTGTTTTTTTTAAAGACAAGATAGTAAGTAGTTTTGACTTTTTGGGCCACTTATCCAGAATGTCTGTGTACCCAAAAGACATCTTTTGTAAGACAGATCTGGCCTGCAGACTCAGATTTGCTGACCACTGGTCTAAGGCATCATTACCTGAAAGATGATTCACAGACCCTCAGCCATACAAGATACTCTTTGCAAAACAAACAAACAAAAACCAAAAAGTTCTCTAGACAAAAAAAAAAAATTGGAAAATACGAGGGTACTTCAAAAAGCTCATGGAAACATTCATATTATCTTTAAATTTTATTTTCCCAGGAAATTTTTGAAGCACCCTCATATTTCATACCTTGTCCCTTATGGACATTCATCATGCACTTTAGTCATTTAAATGCACCAGGAAATCCTGCTGCAAAGAAACTGTTGAAGCCAGAATTATCCCAAATTCCTTTGACCTTCATTTGTCCCCACCCTCACGCCTGCCCAAAGGACTCTTGCTTTGGAGGATGCTGCCCTGAGCGTGCATTTGTCAGAAGGCCCTGGATTCTGGAAAAGGAAGAATCTTTATCTTGCTTCACTAGTGCTCTGTGGGCCATCCTATGGGGGGATAGGATTGGGGTCAGGGGGCTAATAGATCTAGCAGGTAAGGCAGTCAGGCTCATGATTAGTTGGTTGAGATACTCTGTCTTAATGGGCTGAAGACTCTCCAAGAAGCATCCTTGTGACATAACAGGAGGACTGCTTCAAGAATGAATACAGAGACTTGAGTCCTGGTCTTCATTTTGCCATTAATTAGCTTTGTGGTTCTGGGAAGTTGCTTCTCCTTTCTGAGCTTCACCTGCAAAATCGCTTTCCTCAGCTGGAAAAGGAAGAGATTCTTTTAGAAAATCCTTGAGTGTTTCGTGTCTTTGTTCTTACCATTCCCACTGTAGGATTCTTTTTTTTTCCCCCTCTGTCTTCTAGGAGAGATTGAATATGGAGGCAAATACGCAGGATGAGGAAGCATGCAGAAAGGAGGATTAGCACGTCTTTCCCCATGAACTTGACTCCTTGACTTTCAATTC
>NW_007727524.1:108023-109533 GCF_000696425.1 Galeopterus variegatus
TTTTTTTAAGTCGTGACTTTGCTTTCTTGAAAATTTATCCAATTGAATTTCCTTTCAAACAAGAACTGAATGATTCCTTCATTTCAGCTAGACCCAGGCTTCATAAATACCATCTCTGCACAGTATATTACACACATCATTTATTCAGCAGATATCATAATATATTCAGGGCTGCTCTTAGGGAGAGAAATTTCAATATTAGATAAAAATAGTGAGATGGCGACGGTAACTGTGTTTGTCTGGTACACAGAGTAAATAGGATTGTTAGCGATTGCTAAAGGCTTCAGGAAAAGATAGGGAGACAAAGATAGCTCATGCCAGATTCTGAGTCAAGCGGTTGCCGAGGTTCATGGAAGCTTGATTACCTTCTGCCACCGTGTACTTCTAAGCGGGCCCAGAGATGAGCTCCTCCTTTCTTATATTTTCTCATAAGAATAGCTGAATGTTATCCTAATTAGAAATCTGCTCAGATTTGGAAACAGGCTGGTGTTGTCTTCTCTCTGCTTCCCTCTATCCTCTTCACCACACTCTCTCTCTCACACACACATGCACACACTCATGACAATGTTCAATGTCACAAACAGTTAAAGGTCTTGTCTGGGTCCCTGTCACCAAGCTGGCTTGGTTGGGGCACTCAGCCTCTCTGAATATGAGTTTCTCAGTCTGCGTTGTCAGGGACTGGACTGAAGAACCTCTCAGAGCCGTCTTGCTCAGGCCCTCTGCATCCAANCATGCAGAAAGGAGGATTAGCACGTCTTTCCCCATGAACTTGACTCCTTGACTTTCAATTCTGTGAAAGCAAAGTTGGCCAGATTTCATGTGCACACTCAGAACCACAAGGGTCAAGGCCCCAGGAGGGAGACGAGCACAGCAGCCACACGTCCTTGTGAGGACCGATCGTGAACTTGTAATCAGACGCAGAAGTCCTGTCTAAACCCCGGTTCTGCATGCATTCTTCATTGAGCCTTGCACAAATTATCCACTCTTCTCCTGGCCTCTGTTCTCCAGTGTAGCATTGGAGAATGTGAGTCTCCAATGGCACTTTGTAAACCATTGTATTAGCAAAACATAGTTTGATTAATATCGTCACCACTGCCATCACTGTGGCTACTCTACACAAAGTATAAAAGGTAAAACAAAATTACATGGTGAATAGTAAACACTTAATACAGCCGGCGAAGTCACTGAGGAATCAGCCATCCACTTCC
Source organism: Galeopterus variegatus (assembly GCF_000696425.1). NCBI lineage: Eukaryota > Metazoa > Chordata > Mammalia > Dermoptera > Cynocephalidae > Galeopterus > Galeopterus variegatus. Next base: position 109,232 of record NW_007727524.1, read on the forward strand.
CAGCACTGTCCACAAAGTACGCCCTCCCCTGTTGCAAAATGGGAATGCTCGAAATCCCCTTGAACTCAGAGACATTTTGAGAGAATGATTTGTAATGTACCGAAGCCTATGAAATATGTTTGACATGTCATTATATTTTAAAATGATGGTGATGATGCTACCAATGGGACATGCCTCTTGTAGGAACAGGGAACAACCCTGATTTCTGCAGGAAAAATATGCTGGAAATGGCAGGGCACTCTATTCCATTGAGGGATAGAAAGAAATTGGCCTTGACTCCAAAAGTTTGCATGCATTTTTTT
>NW_007727524.1:110900-112674 GCF_000696425.1 Galeopterus variegatus
GATAGACCATGCATTTCACTGTTCTATTTATTTGCTTTTTGTTCTGACTCATGGGGCCCCGTGGGGCCCTCTGCACAGAAGGAGCTCCGGGAATGCGAGGGAAGCGTCCGCACTCTGTGGGACTAGGACTTGCTCTCCCAGCCATTGTTTTTGCCTCATTAAGAACTTGCTTGTTTCTGCACCCACCAGTAATAATTTTTGTGTTGTTGTTTTTGCAAGAATTCTGACAGTTTCAAAACCAGGAAGCATGACTCAATCCTGGTGGGGGCTTAGTTTGATTCTCTTGAATGAAAAGAATGAAATTACATATGTAGGAAGATTCTTTAATCCTTCTTCACCTACTCCCTTCACCTGCCTTCAAAACCAAGCTCCACACTGAAGCATAGCAGATGCAATGTGGGTCTTTCTCTCGCTTTCTCCTCCTGGAGGGTCGACTCCTCCAGCAAGGGGCTGGGTGTCTTCATATACATGTTCCTGTTTAGCCTCATTTTTTCTGCAGGGTCAGCTTCCTTATTGCCATGGACAGATGAGAAAGCTGAAGTTCAGAGTCATTATGTGGTGCTGAGAAACATAGAAAGTTTTTTTTTNTTGTCAGGGACTGGACTGAAGAACCTCTCAGAGCCGTCTTGCTCAGGCCCTCTGCATCCAAAAGCTGACCTGTGTTGAACGCTGACAATGCCCAGGCCCGATTCCGCACTGTACATATATTAGTTCACTTAATCCTCACAACACCATAGGAGATAGGTAGCATTCGTCTCTCTATTTGATGAGGAATCTCCATCTGACAGATGAGAGAACAGATGAGACACAGAGAAATTAAGTAATCGTCCCAAGGTCACATACAGCAAGTGGCTGAGCCAGAATTCCAACCTAAGCCCTGTGGTTCTAAAGTGCAGAGCAGAGAGAGCCCAGCACAAGTCCCCGGAGGTGCAGGTGAGCAGTGAAGTCACTTCAGCTGGACACTCCAAAGTAGGGCTTCTGGATGTTTGCTCATGTGCACGTGAACACCAGTCAATGAACACAACACTCTGCTTGGCACCAAAAAAATGAAGAATTTAAGGAATGTGCTATGGTGTTATCAGGAGCCCTAAAGCTCAGTTGGAAAGACTGGCCTGGGGAGAAGGAGTTGCAATTTAGGGGAAGAAGTCAGTGCTGGAGAGGAAACTCTGCAGAGCCCAGATGGGGGGAAGCAGCCCAGGGCTGAGGGGGTCAGGGGGCTCCTGGTGAAAGACACATTTACATTGGACCATTAAGGGTGGGTCAGGTATGGAAATGGGAACGGGAAGGAAAGTGAGAGGTGGGCAGGCTCCCACAACAGCAGCAGAGCTGAGCTTAGGGCAACTTCCTGCAAGGGAAGGGAGGCAGAAAGGTTGTTACAGCAGACCTGACCTCGTCTGTTTTGTTTTTAGTAAAGCTGAATGCCAGTGAAGTGCTTGCAGTGACTTTGGGAATCTGGTTGAGGTTTTGCACAGGGGTTCTTGGGCAGCCATGTAGAGGATGGTCAGGGTTACAGGCTGAATCTGCAAATATCACACTTGCCAAGCCCTGCAAAAGGCCTATAGGATGGCAGACAACGCATTTCCTTATTATCTCTGGATGCGGACTACCTGGATTCACATCTAAGAATACAAAATCTAAGTTACTGCAATGAACTCACCTCCTGTTCAGTCCTCTCATCTTTTCTTCTGAGGCTATGGATAAGACGCCTAGGTGGATAGACCATGCATTTCACTGTTCTATTTATTTGCTTTTTGTTCTGACTCATGGGGCCCCG
>NW_007727524.1:113796-115311 GCF_000696425.1 Galeopterus variegatus
TTTTTTTTTAATTTAAACAAAAGTGCATATGATTACAAAGCTTGTGTTCTTATGTTTATGTTCCCCAAATAAAGGGAAAGAACACACACATGTAGGAAGCTTCAAGTTCAGTTTCAGCGTCCGTAAAACGGGACAGTGAAGATAACTCAAAAGCTGATTGGAAGAACTGAATTATCCACAGCTTAAAACTTGCAGGGTATGAGGCAGGCGCTCACAAATGCTAGTGGAATTTCAATCTGGATCTTCTAAAGGAGGAAGGGAAGAAATGCTGTCAACTGTTGTTGGGTAGATAAAAGAAACTGAGGCTCGAGAAATCAAATGGCTTGTACAATTTCGCAAAGAACATGACTGGTCTTTTGATTCCAAATCTACTGCATGTAGTTCAGCCTCCAGGTTGCCCAGAAAGGTCCCCAGTTTTGCCTTTCTTCCTTCTCATCTTCTAATCCAACCTTCTCCCTCATTCTCTTTTTATTAAAAAGTATGCAGAGAATGGAGAAAAAAATTAAAATCCAGAGACTTGGGTTTGGATTTTCTTCTCTTTTTTGTTCTGTGAGCTGGGAAAGTGTCCTGAACACTCTGAGATTGTATTTTTTTCTGCACGAAGGGAAGGTACTGGTCTAAATTATCTTAAGATTTTAAACTTTAGTGTTTCCCCTGCACTCCCCTGCCATAGTTGCCTCCTGCTCTTGTCACCTACTGTTGGGAAACTCAAAGAATACAAGCAGATGTCCAGCCTGACACACCTGGAATTTGTAAACACTCAGGCAGAGAAACCACCAAAGCCTGCATTCCTCTTTTGGATTCTGCAGAGAGATGTAAGGCCAAGCCTTTCAGCCAGGGCAGAGGGTGTCTATACGTCTATGCACTCAAAGTATATTCTGTTCTGCACGGAGTCTGCAAACCAGACTGGCCTCATCAAAACACCCAGGAGTGAGCTGTGATCCTGAGGAGTCGCTTCTGCCTCAAGACAACACAAACTGCTTCCGGCTGCCCCTCGCTGGGGTGTTGTGCTCTAGCTACCTGCTCACCAAGAAGAAACAAAGCCTGAGAACCAGATGTGCAAATAAGGGATCAAAAAGTGAGACCTAGGAAAAGTGGAAAGAGAGAAAAGGAAAGAAGACAGAAGAAAGGGAGAAAAGGAGGCAGGGAGAGAGGAACAAGCTTGCAGAAAAGGATGGAAGGCAGGGAACTCGGCAGAGAGACAAAGAGAAACAGAAAACAAATCAGAGACAAGAGCAAATTAGGATAAGGGGAAAGCCCACAGTGACACAGTTCAAGCCTCTCTGCTTTGCTGTTTTGAATCCCCAAATTTATGATTTCAACTAAATTAAACTGGAACTTGTTATACATTAACAACACAAGTTCTCACAGTCTCCAGGAGGAGGGAGCTGTTACTTTTAGCCATAACTGGGTCTCAGACAAGATAATTTTCCTGAAGCTACTGGAGAGTTCAGTACAGACTCAGGCCTGCCAGCTTCCAGAGTCCAGGACCGTCCACCAGTCTGGGCGTCCATC
>NW_007727524.1:116325-196160 GCF_000696425.1 Galeopterus variegatus
TGACTAGAACTCTAGCAATCGATGTGTTTACCAATTCTGTAATTCACCATCCCACCACAAATATACAGAGAGCCAGAGGGTCCCAGTTCTGGGGACTATACAAAATTAATTCAGAATATACTTCTGTCCCTCAGAAGCTTATCACATAGTGAAAGATTTAACATAGATGTTTAAATATCTCTAAAAGAAATTTTTTTTAAAAAAGAGTAAGGAAGGAAAATTCTGGCACCCGATTAATTTGGGTAATAAAACATGAGCTATAGTACTAGTCTGGCCTCTTTAACAGACTAGCTTTGGAATCAAATTAACCTTGTAGATCCTCAGTTTTCTCATCAATGAAATGGAGCAAATCAGAACCATGACACCCAGATGCTGTACAGAGTCGAGGTGATCATTAAGTATACTCAATATGCCTGGCCTCTTATCAGTTGCTCTGTAAATGTGCATGCCCTGCTCGCATTCCAAATGGGGAATGTTTCTTCCAGTTTCAAGCTGATACTATTTCCTTATCTGCATTTTTTTTTCTCTTCCATTCTCAGTAAGTTGAGTAAGAGGGACAGTGAACTAGAAAGGGAAAACATGTCAAAATGCCGAGAATCCTGAAAATCCATCTTTCCAAATTGTGCAGCTTGGTGCTGGCAGGATGAGAAGGGCCCCTGCAACCTGGTGCAAACACAGCACTGCAAAATCACGCAGCTTGCGTGTGCAGTGTATCTATGTTACATGCCAAGTGTTAAACAAGTGCTTTTAAACAAATGATGAATATGATAAGATACTCTGAGGATCAGGCCAAGGGAATGTAGGGTTTTCTAGATTCAGACGTGGACATGGGGTTCATCTTGCTCCTGCCTCCCAGCCAGTGCCAAGCCAGGAACCCCAGCACAGCACCACCTCCGCCTCAACAACTCTCTCTGCAGGCCTGTGTCCGGCAACACCCACACATACGCATGCTCCATCAAGAAATTGAAACTACATTCCCCACATTAAGCATTTGGGCTATAGAATGTTGGACAGTGCATTTTTTCCCCATCAACTTCATCAACTTAACTAATAATTTCATTCGCCGCATGACAAATCCACTAGCTCACACAGAAAGCGACTGAAATGGAACGGGTCATAAAAATTCCCTTCCATGCCTGTGCTTGCGCCATCATTATAAAAGAGAAGGGATGACAAAGTGAAAGGGAAAACGCTGTGATTCTTTTATGTGAAGATTACATTTAAAAATAACCCACTAACCGTCTGCACTTTTGGGGGGCCTGACGTCTCGAAACGCATTTAGATTGATGCAGGCTCAGGCTGAAGTTCTCGTGCTGAGTAAACAGTCAAGTGTTCTTAATAGGAATTGCAGTTTCTAGACATCTGTTAGGGAAAAGGGAACGGCGAAACAACAATTTAGAGTGAGATTGGTTTTGTTAAATGCATTTAAATTCCAAGATTAGTGGTGTTCTTTCTTTTTCAATTAGCATTTACTTCTAGAAAGGTTACAGATGAAAGGGCTGGGGAAGGGATCAGGCAGATTTGTCTCCTCACTGAGAGGGCACTCTGCAGCACAGTAAAACTAAAATAGGAAGAGAACGCAAGACTTAAAGGAACTTAAACCGGTGCCAAATCGAGATTGCAAATCTTAAAAAGAAAGCACTAAAAAATAAGATAAAATAAAACAAAAATAAAGCGAAGCTGAGCCTGGTTTGATGATCCTGTCCTCCGGGCAGAAAAATCATAAATTGCTTTGAAAAAAAATACAGAGATTTGTATCTTCCAAACCAGTTACTAAGCATAATTTGCCTTATTTCTCAAATATATGCCACGGTTCTGTTTGAGTGTGTAAAGAGCTGTAACTAGCTCAGTTTTTTTTTTTTCTTTTTTTCTGATAGAAACATAAACAGAAACGAAAAATGTAGGGAATGTTTCACCTGTTTTACTGCCATTAAATAAACCTCATCTGCTACCAAGCTGTTTTGGGTGACATTTGTTAAATAAATACATTTTGTGGGAGACTGGAGCACTAAAGTATAGAGACATGCAACCAATGTTCTCATCTAAATTCTGTTTGTTTCCCAGCGCCCTTACTTCTGCCCTCAGGGGAGAGGAAAGTGGTAAATTCAGATTAATATTTTCACAGTAGTATTTTAGTTTCAAACTTCCACAGCTACAACAAAGGTACATGCTATTGTTACTAAAGTTTCTTTTAATTATCTCTTTTTCTGTTCTCTCCCCCCAACTTTTTTCCCCTTTCTCCCCTCTTTTTTCCCTCCCTCCACAAAATATCATTATTCACTTTTTTTTTTTAAATTAGGGACAATCCAATATTTCTTTTACACTTCTATATGGATTCCATATTTTAAATCGATCAATATGTATATTGTGTGCATGTCTGCAACCTTTCAAACACTGCTCCGTCTTCATGGGTATTTTAAAATATGCTTATTGAGTATTCACTTAATGTTATGTCAGCATGATCATTTCTAATTAAAGAACTAATAAATAAATTAAAAAATAATGTCTCCCAAGACAGTATCTCTGTGGACACTTTAAAAGACACCAGTGGATTACAGTATCTGATGATCTCCTGTGTAGGGTCTCGGCAATCTTGCAGAAATCATAATTGGAGAAAATGATGGGGAAAAGTATTAAATACAGGATACTGTTATTTTACTGGCTGGACAACCAGATGGAGCTCTTCTCAGTGCCCAGCAAACAGACTGAGAAAACTCATTTGATAATAACTAAAGAGGTATAGAGTTCTAGAACATTCTGCAACCAGACTTTGGGCACCAGCATGCCTCTGTAGGCAGGGTTCTTCTGGTTTCTCAGCTGGCTTCCTCTGAGAAATTTCATATGCTGATTCCTTTCAATTATCTGTCAATTTTCAAAATGCAAATAGAAACACGCAGTCATCACTTTGGTACTTACCAGCTGATTTCTTCCAAGCACCCAGACCATAGTGAATATGTTATAAGTTCAATATGTTCTCTTCCCTTTTTTAAGTGGAGTTAATATTACTGAGCAGATTTTGGTCAGCTTCCAGGAAGCCAGTGTGTGGAAAGGCAGAATTTTATTTTAGAAGCACAAGTTGATTTTAAAAATGTGAACTTAGCCCAGCTCTTTCTTTGTTTCATCTTTCTTGTGAGACATTATTTTAGTTTAAAAAAAAAAAAATCCCTCCATCTACACACATACACACACACTCAGACACACACAATTTAAGACAAGTTATGATTACTACTTAGAATGTTTTTAATTCTTTTACATGTTTATAACCAAAAAGTATAAAGAAAGAAGGAAAAATGGCCTGTCATTGCAAGACCAGAAGATAAGCAATAATAAACATTTTGTCATTTCTTTTCACCTTCTAAGCATATACACTTTACAGAGTTAAGTTCACGCTGTTCTTACAATTTTGTATGCTGCATTTTGCCTTTAGTTTTATCAATAAACATTTTTCTTATATCATTAAAATTTCTTTATTAACATACCCTAATATGCAAATCCAGATTTTTACCTAATCATTCACCTATTTAGGGCCATTTTGTAGTTTCCATTTTTTTTCTTTATGATTACAGGTAATACTAAAATAAACCAATTCGTGGAAAATAGCTATCTATGTTAGATTACTTGCTTAAAATGAATTCCTGGAAGTAGAATTACTAGGTCAAAGGGTACAAACATATTTAATGTTCTGGACGCATATTGGCAAGTTGCCTTCCATAGAAATTATACCAGTTTACCCTCTTGTGGCTAGCATACGAGAGTGCCTTTTTCACAGTATCTCCTCTCCTCCAGGTTTTTTTTTTTTTTTAATCTCTGCAAATTTGAAAGATCAATGTTAACTTTTGCCTGGAACAATTTGTTAAATCATACACTGAGCAATTTTAAAAATATGTTCATTTGTTAAAAAAAAAAATAAAAAGCCTATATCCAGGATGTTTTCTGACCAGTAAATGCTAAATAATCATAATGCTTTATCATACATAGCAGATTGTTTTGTTAGAAAACCTATTACATTTTTCATGCTGCTAGAGAACTCTTTGTAGTTCAGAAAATACTTCATTACAACAGGGACAATTCGAGGCAGCTTAGACTAGATTCTAAACATGATTGAATAAGGGCACGTTTAGGAGTGGCATTATGACGACCTCGTATTACCGGACATAGTGCTATGCCAAGGGGAAGAAGGATAGTGTCCTTGATATTTGGGCAGACACTGAGTTGAAGGAGGAAAAATGAAGAGAGGTGTTCGAGAGTCTGGTTTAAAACAGTCATTTTAAGATTTAGCCATAAGAGGACACTCAACTGAATAACCAACAAAGGCAGAGAGGAAACTGTTGCAAGGTGACAAAACAAACAAACAAAAAGCCACACAATGAGAAAACATAAGAAAAATCTTGTCCTGCAAAAGGACTTGCCAAAGTCAAACCAGAGGTCACTGAAAAGCACCTTTGCGCTCTGATAGAAGAACAGATTCAGTCCATAATGCTGCTTTTGTCTCAATGTGTATTCTCCCAGGCTATTGCGTTTTCCAAGTTAATGAAGTCAATCCTAACGTTCGAAGTTTTCTGCTAGATATTCAAGTTTCCCTGTAAGAGTTAGCCTACAACAAATCCTAAAAGATCTCAAGGTATCTCTAATAACTGCAGGTGGATTTTGGGGATCAGCAAAAAGATCAATCACTCTTTGAACATACTCAACCTATGAATTAGCACCAAAAGTATCTCTATTTATATGACCCTAACCAGGTCCACCTCATAAGAACTTACGGCAGTAGTGAGTAGACACTCCTGTACCACTCATTATTCAAAACCAAAAAAGGGGTGGGGGGGAAGCAAGAAAGAAAAGGGAAGAAATCCAAGAACCACCAACTCAAAGAAACACACCCCGCTTCCCCAAATCCTCAATTCTCTTCACTGTCAGATTTTTTAAAACTGAGTACACCCTTCTGAGATGATGGCCTTTTTCGTGGTAAGACTATTCGTTCTCGTGATCAGTTCCCGCTTAATGAAGTGTTCCCTGAATTAAATCTACCCTTTCTGAAAGGTTACTCCCCAAACAAATGAACAGGAAAATGCCTCTAGTTTATATAAATGTCATCCTGCCCTCCAGTAAATCTGCTTTAATCACTATTTTTAAGGAAGCAGCCCGACTGCATAGGAGAGAAACTCAATTACCCTGTATACCAAGATGACTATCAGAGGGGGTCACAAACAGTGTCTTTCCGAGGAGCCTTCCTCTTGAGAGATGCAAGACACACTTGATTCTACAGATGACATGTCCTTTTCCTTTTTCCTAACCAGAGAGCCATGGCTCGCTGGTGAGAAGAGAAAAGAACTGGTATCAGTTGAGGATGGGTTGTGCCAAGGCTCTCTCACGTACACATCTCACTGATTCCTCCCACACGATTGTTAGACACTCTTTTCTTTCCTCTTCATAGAAATAAAAATGGAGTCCCAAAGGGGTGAGCCCACTTTTGGGGGATACAGACACTGAACCAGAAAGGAAAGAGGTGAGACTTGTGCCCCACTTCTGTGCAATTCCAAAGATGCCTCTGCTTCCACCTGAGCCCACTTAAAAGAAATAGTGGGGAGGATAATTCAGTCAAATTACACTAATAAAAGAGTTTGGCAAACCTGCTTCCCTAATACTTGGAAGCAAGTTCTTCAGCAGAGTTCCTAGTGGCTGCAGAACGTGAATAAACCATTAGGGCTGCATGGTAGGCTGAACCCAAGCCTAAGGTTTGCTGACCCCAAACCAGCATTTAAAGGTCAACCAAACAAGGCTACAAACTACCACTCCAGAGAATTTTGGTTGAAAAATGAGAAGCAGCAGGTACCTATTGACACTGATTCCAAACAGGCATGTGCCTTGGATTGGGTTTCTGCAAAGGCATTCATATGCTTCGCAAAGCTAATGTGCAGAGGCAGGCTTCAGTGCTTATGTTTTTTGGAATTAAGTTGCATGACTGTGCCTTGCTCTCTAAAATGTGTAAATGTGTAAATTATGCTAAAACAGATTGCCAATGCAAGTTGCAGAAATGAAAAATATGGTGCACTCTCACGGTAAGGGTGCAAGGGTGCAGGGGCGTGGCTTGCCGCCTGATGTTACAGGCAGCCTCCAAGTTCTGCATTCTTGGGGGTTCTGGAAAGGATTATTAGAAAAAGGTAGTGAAATGAAAAGAAGCTAGATGGCTTTTTCAAGAGCTCAGTTACAGCTAAACACAATCTCTTTTACTGGCACAAAAGAGGTTATGTAAATTATGCATGTTACATAAGTCGTTTCCAAGTCACTTTTAATTCCCGCAGTTCACCACATCCTAATAGAAAATGTCACGGTCACATAACAGATCTTGATCCCAAAGATGCTCTGAAATAAAAAGATAGGAAAATGCCCCCACCATATCTCCATGGCTCCATAACTATGGTAACCCTAGTGGGTTACGTGTGTGTATGCATGTGCATGTGTGTGCCTGCGTGTGTGTGCGTGCACAAACATTTGTGTTTTGCCTCAGTTTATTGAGATGAAGAGATCAATTCCATCTATGAAATGTCATAAAGCCATAAGACAGCCCCTTTCTTCAAGGAAATAAAAGAAAACACTCAGACTATCCAGTATGTCACAGGTTGAAAAGAAGAAGTGAATGCCAATCATTTTTGTAGCCTAAGACTCTTTCAGGAAATGAAGAAATGATATGAACATTGTATTGGGCCAAGGATAACTTTGTGAGTCTTCAGTACCAAAACATTTTCTGTTATTGATGAGTAAATTGCTGGAAGATACCTAGGGTCTAATCCACTCATTCTACAGGCAGGAAAACTAAAAACATCCAGCAACTTTCCCAAACAACACAGCAAGAGTTTTTAGGATACAACCTACACCCCTACTAACTCCTTATCCTACGTTTGTCTCAGTACAGGCTGTTATTTGGAGATCCAACAACATAATTTTGCAAATTAAGACACACAGTATTTCTTCAGCTTCCAAAAATGCTTCGAGAATGAAATAAGAAGACTCCAGTTCTAAATTAAACGGAGAATGAGCATTGCTAATTTTCCTAAAGGTCACAAGTTGCACAATGAAAAGGAAGACATGTAGACACCACACTTAAAGGTAGGTCCTTGCAACTTAGTCAAGAGGTGGAAACTTGTTTCTGTAGAAACTTGGTGACACACACTGACCGATTTAATTGGGAGGGAGCTCTGAGATAGGAATGCTGAAAATAGGGGCGCCTAATTGTGGACAAAGGTTTCAGTTGCTGTTAAGGAACCTTCCAGATTTGCAATTTTTATTCTCCTCTTTCCCCCTCCCTTCCTTTCCTATTGTTCACTCTCATTTCCTTTTATCTGCCATGTCGAGAAAGAGACAAGATGCTGGAGGTGACAGCTCTGAATTGGCAGTGCCCTGAAGATTTTTCCCCTGTAGTCTTAATACGGAACACTGTCTATATTGCAAGGTATAATAATGGGTTCATGAAATTAACTAATATTTCCTGTTACAATCATAAAATAATTGGGCCCGATAAAAGTAGAGGAGCAGATTTCTTGGCACTGATTACTTTGGGGTTTGCATGACATTAGTGACTCAAATCCGGATATCCCGTTTATTTTTTATAGATATCACATGAAGCAAGACCTAGTATCACAATGCTTATATTAGAAAATGGTACTGCCTTCTGTACACACAGGATGCCTCAGTTTGCAAAGGAATCCTACTAGCCAAACTAAACGGGCTCCTGATCAGCCAGGAAAAAAGACCTATGGTATCTGAATAAACCAGATCCACTGTCTGATACCATCTTTTCCTTTCTTGGCTAGTGGTTTATAACCAAAGATTTGTGATGCTTCAATACACTGGAAATTATCTAGACACCGATCTTTAGTTACCATCAACATATAAATAAATAGAATTATTATATGGAAATCATTTGACTTCACATCTATTTAGTAGCCGATCTTTAGTTACCATCAACATATAAATAAATAGAATTATTATATGGAAATCATTTGACTTCACATCTATTTAGTAGCCGATCTTTAGTTACCATCAACATATAAATAAATAGAATTATTATATGGAAATCATTTGACTTCACATCTGTTTAGTAGCTATTCTGTGAGTCCCCTGAGATCAAAGAGTATACTTTTTATCTTTTTTTGTAATTTTTACATTCTCACACATAGTACATTACCTGTCATTTAATAGATATTTAACAAATGTGAGGCAAATAAATGAATAAAGCCAAAAAATCAATCAAATAGATATTATTTTTTATGCCACTCAAATGCTTTGGGCCTCTGGTCATTTGAAACAGTTTTCTGCTATGATAGTACATTACCTGTCATTTAATAGATATTTAACAAATATGAGGCAAATAAATGAATAAAGCCAAAAAATCAATCAAATAGAAATTATTTTTTATGCCACTCAAATGCTTTGGGCCTCTGGTCATTTGAAACAGTTTTCTGCTATGTTCCTGTTTCTATTTTTCAAATGATTTTGTACCTGCAAACCCTAAATGTGGTTTAGTGCATTCTTCCTTTCAATTTAAATATCCAAATTAAGTCTTAAGGAACTATTATGAAAATTAATATGTTTATTGAGAAATATGTCCTGTAAATTACTCTAGTATTTTATTTTGATTGAATGTAGGTAACGGTAAATAACTAATGGAAATGATTTTTTAAAGCTTTGGAGCACATGCTGTGTGGCAGATGTCATCCTGGACATTTTCATATATATCATTTAATCATCCCCAGCTATGCATATATGTCAACCTTACTCCACCTGCTGACGATTTTCCAGGATGAAGGACCACATTCAAGGTCATTCAGATAGTGGTAGAACTGGAATTTGAATCCGTGTTTGTCATTCATGGTGATCGCATATAGATATAAAAATGAAATATTCTTTTAAAAATAACTCAAGATTCTTGCGAATCAATCATGAGTGCACTGTATTTACCCAGACGCTCTGTCAAAGAATGCCATTTATCAGGAAACTACTTCACAAGAACTTTAACAATTTAGTTTCTCAAGTGATTGATTTCAGAGTTGACTCTCATTAGATTCTTGCAGGCTATGTTTAGCAAAATGGATTATGTAATCCATTTTTTGAACTGAATTTTTATTATGAAATATATTTTCTAGTCAACTAGTCATGATTGAACTTTTTGATGGCTCCTACTTCAAAACCACATCTTACATAATTTTAAGATCCACACTAAAAAAATATGTTGAGAAACATAAATTAGCATTTCTAGAGGGGAAGAATAATGCACATGATTCAAGTTTTCTCTGGAAGAGTAGCTACATGTAAGGACTCCTGTAGTGTAATCTAACACTTGCCAACGTATGATTGCAAACAAGTCAGTTCGTTCCTTTAAGCCTCAGTTTTCTCATCTGTAAATTGGGGGCAATAAAAACAAATGCCTTTTTGAACTGCTTTTCACATTGCCATGAGGGCGCAGAGAAAATTCCTGTAAAAAGAATTTGTGAAATTCTAAAACAGTGTCTGGAAAGAGCTCATGTTCCTGTAGGTGAGACCTGCTTTCTGTGTGGGTAAGATCTGGCCCAGTTTTGACCAAAAGAACAGTCACCAGCACTCACTCAAGAATTAGTACATATCTGTCAGTAATTCTGAAGAAGTGAATCAAGATGGTGCAACTTCTGAGAAATCACGTGTTATGAATCTACTGTTTTCGGTGCTGGAGTCCACCACTTTTCATGCTCAATCCCGGAAAGTTAAAGAATCTTTATAGAAAAACATTAGTTATCAGCATCATCATAATTACCTGACAGTGATTAGGATGATCATAATTATATTCTCATCCTGTCTTCTGTTTAAAACACAGTCTATGTGGGAGAGAGCCTCTTGATGCCTTTGCGACAGTCGGGTGTGTTCCGTCATAATCGGGCACGTTTCCAGCTGGGGTAATTGCATTCTGCTTACCAAAAACTCCCTGTAGTTTTCCTTGGAGAAGGTCTCCCTCATTTCCTGTTCTACACCAGCTGTGCCAAGGAACTGGCAAGCAGCTGCCATGTCGCTACCCTGAGGTGGCTGTGCTTTAACACAGGTTCGATCAATGAGGCTTACGTATTCCTACAACCAAGGCTTCCGAGAAAACCAGCAAGTATCCAGGCATTTTCTTTTGCTATGAAGAGAAAAAAAAAAAAACAGCCTTGTCATTAATACATATCAGTAGATGCTATAATTTGGGGGGGGGGAGAGATGGCTTTATTTTTGCATATATTTTAATTTTTTTAAAAAAGCTCATTTGTTACATAAGATCATGTACCTCCAGCTTCCACGTCTCCAATCAGGGAATAACAGTCTATTTTACTTTAATCACTTATAGCTAAAGATGACCTATTACACCTCCTAATTAACTACTGAGCTTCTGCAAGACTCTCCAGTTAGAACTAAAGTTGACATAAAGCCTAGACCTCTTTCTGAACTATGATCTTGCAGATGTATTTTTGAATGAGAACATGATTCTAGTTGCATGATGTTTAGTGAAAGGGATGCTGTCAATGTTTGTGGCTTCATGCAGACCTCCCATAAAACCCCATGCAGAAGATGAAACATGATACCCGCTTTGTAAACCATCCAAGACTCCTACCCCCAGTCCATACGTTTCATATGTATGTAATCAACTTTTATTGGTTCTTGAATTACATTCTGTGAGTGCAAAACTCCCCTTTGCCAATTTGAGCACGATAGCAGAGCTTGGAAGTGTCACTAATAAAGGGCCATGTGGTTTGAACACAGTGAAATGCTTATAAAAACTCCTGCTACTACCAATGTTGATTTTGGTGGAGGCAAAGATTTAGAGAAAATATTTCATGCACAAAAATAAATGATATCAAAATTAGAATCTTTATAGACTAACGTTGAGCAAACTTTCATTCATTCATTCATTCTCTACTGTGCTTCCTGTGGGAAAAACATAAGTAAGCACACACGCCCTAGATCTATCAAGGAACTCACACAGAGGTTACCCCTCCCTACACACTCAGGAGATTATGTTATCATCTGAAAGAAAAGCATGTGGTTCCAGAGGAATATTTCCAGAAACAGCAAATGATAAATACACCATGGTCCAAACCAGAACCTGCCATTCACCTTTGTACATTCAGGAACTCAATCCAGTTGGTGGAAAGAAACCTTCTCTCATGTGTGGACTCATACTAATCAAGCTGAAAAAGTCAGATGTATATCTGCCCAAATGTTAACTGATTCAGTTTCAATGAGAAATTGACCCTCCAGAAACAAAATGCTCACACTGGAAAAAATAATCATTCTCCATAGGCAGAGATACCGAGAAAGCCACTGAGGCTCCGAGGGTGCTTAGTGAGCTGAGCATCAGGGCTCAGACTAGGTAGGTGGTGCTGACATCCAGTGAGGACAGCTTCCCACCTGCATCGCCACTGGGAAAAGCTCTGTGCCAAGGATTGCTTTCTCTGGGACAGTTCTTAAAGGTACTGTCAGGTCTATATGGCTAGATTTCCAATGTCTGTGTCCTTGGCTACTCATTTTCCAGCTGGTCACAAAGGTTTTCTTCTGAAAAGCATGACAAAAGCCACCAGGCACCCACTTTTTAAATGGTAACCTCATCTGGTCCTAACTCTTGGACATTATTATTGATCCCCTGGATTGGGATTTGAGCTGCGCCCAAGCTTCAGTGCACATTTACAAATAGTTTGGTGGGGCTGTGCTCACAGAAGGCTAACACACCCACTGCATGTGGATTCAATGATTTTAATTGTCAGAGAAAAATACCAATTCCAGGGCTAGTGGTCACTTATTGTCATCTCTAGGAGGAACCAAATTTCTGTGCAATCCAAACCTTGTCCATCACGCACAACCCACGAGCACGCACTCATGTAGCTGTGGTTTTCTTCCCTGTGTCTCGTTCAGTCTGATTCTTAATTCTTGATCCTGTGCATGGAATCTCCAGGCCACCCACATCTCCCTGGCATATCTTTTGCTTTGGACAACTTCTTTGCATGTTCCTTCCTCCAATTTTTTCTTACATCTGCCTCTTTCTGACTGTTCCCAATGCTGTCCTTGTGAATCGGATCCTGGCTACCTGTAGACTGGCCTACTGTGAAAATTTTATTGCCACTGAATCCACATCACTTCCCAACACAAAACTGAATTGCCACATTCACCACATCACTTCCCAACACAAAACTCTTAATTGAACCCTGTAGATGGGATTCCACACTCCTTAGCCTGTTTTTCAAGACCCTCCACAATTTAACGACTAGCTACATATGGCCAACAAAGAACATCTTTTAGTGTGAGGATCTGGGTTCTAGGTCTACTTCTGGTTATGACCTTAATAAAACCATTTCAATACAGTCATCCCTTGGTATCCACAGGGGATTAGTTCCAGTACCACCACAAATACCAAAATCCATGGACGTTCAAGTCCCTAATGTAAAACGGTGTAGTATTTGCATATAACCTATGCACATCTTCCTGTATGCTTTAAGTCATCTCTAGATTGCTTACAATACCTAATACAAGGTAAATGCTATACAAACTATTGTTATACTGTACTGTTTTTATTTGTATTATTTTTCACTGTTGTATTGTTATCTATTGGGTTTTTAAAGAATATCTTCAATCCACAGTTGGTTGAATCTGTAGAAGTGAAATCCATGGATATAGAAGGCTGATGGTACTTTGAACCTTACCTTAGTTTTTTAAGCTAGAAAAAAATAATGCCTATTTCCTAGAGTAGTTGAGAGAAATCTCACAAATGGTCTTCCATAGAACAAGTATGCCTCTGAATATCTTCACGCAGACTTCCAATATTTATTCTCTAGCTTATACCTTTTTCTATGGCACCCTGGGATCCATCACCTTCCTCCCTGGCAGTAGGAGTGTTTCCGAGTCCAGTCTCATTACCAATTCCTCACACCATCTCCTCTGCATTTAAGTGAACTGGGGTGAATTCTGGATCTTTAAGGACAATTAGAGAAAGCAAAATCCACATTAGGTGGACTGATAACAAGACATGGGAGCCCTAAATCTCTAGAGAAATTTGGCCTTTATTCAATGGATAGTGAGGACCCTGTAAAACTGGAATGATGACTAATATCAATACAATGTTTCCTTCTGAGGAGAATTTATCCCTTAGAAGAGGGGATTAGAAAGGACAATAAATAAACCCAAGGAACATGTGCAGCTCTGGAAATTGTACTGGACATGCTAAAGAGAGAATTTTGGTCTGAGACACTACCAATTGCAGCTCAGATCCTTCTAGTCAGACCCCTACTCGAAACAGGAGTGAGATGAAGTGAGAGTTAAGTTATGAAATCAATGATCAGACAAATCTAGTAACTCACCCAAGGTAAGTAAATGAAGAGCTATGACATGAACTTTTATCTTCTAACCCTTAGATCTGTGGTCTTTCTTCAACAGACATGCTTTTACCACCATGCACTCAATTACTAACAAGTATCCAAAATTTTAAGCATTCCTGAAACTGGCAGGTTTAAGATGAAACTCCAAACCACTGAAAGAAAATAAAGCAATCTTTTACTCAATAGATTTAAGATTTAAAAATAATGTATTACTGAACAACTCATAAATTTATTTTGATTTTCTTATCAAAGGAAGAGGTGGAAACTTGTTTCTGGAACAATTCTGGCATTCCTGACACTTTCCGCCTTTGCCTTCCATATATATCATAGACAGGGTTGGGTAACTTGGGAATTCTCTCCTAAGCCACATGCCTTCTGTCTTAAAGAGTTGATTTCGGGCCCCTTTCCAGTACAATACCTCAACTGAATATGAGTATGAAGTTGCCAGGAGAGCCATCTCACCACTGAACTCTCCTCTTTAGAATAATTCCTATCTACTTACTACTTTCGGGGTTACTTTATGATTTCCCCCCATTGTTGACCAAGTTCTGTCTCTTATTCTGAAGAATGACTTTGTTTCTGTGCTGAAGATGCTTCATCAAGAACACATGATGTGTCTCATCATTCCTCATACTTGGATTCTCTAGAACTTCCATCGGAGCCTATGATTGGAGTCCAAAGAACTTTCTAATGACAGCTTTCTAATATTAATAAAAAATAAAGTTGGAGGAAATAAGAAAGAAAAAAAGATTGTTAAGCCTTTGGAAGGAGCCTCACATGAAATCAGGATTTTAAGTTTAAGTGACCCAATTTTTTTTTTCAGTTTATTCCTTTATTTCTAGATTGGGAAACAATTTTAGTGAGGACTGACTTGCCCAAAATCATAAGGCTGGTCAGTGGCAGTTGGGGATGTCCATTCCTGTATGCATTTCCTCAGGTTCAGAGCTCCTAGACAGCTGTCTCTCATTAGTTGTTGGGCTGTGATTCTAGTGGGTAATGGTAGTGTCCCTTAAAAATTCCCTTACCTTGTCATTCCTTCTTCCTGGAATGCTCTTTCCCTAGTTCTTTGCATGGCTTACTCTCTTTGGTCAGGTCACTGCTCAATCCTGGAAAGTTACATCTTCATTGAGCATATTTTCTGAGATAGATCCTCCCCTCACTTTCTCTCCCATTATGCAAACTTACCTTTCTCTCTGGCACTTTTCAACACCTAAAAATACATCTTAAACTTTTTTGTTACATCTTGCTTGTGTCCGCTACTGGAACATAAGCTCCATAGCAGACAAGATTGTTACTCAAAGTAGGTATTCATTAAATATTTGACCAATGAAGACTGAAGGTTTGGATGGTTGGGTAGATGGCTTCACATGGTGGAGTCACAAGAATTACAAAAGCCTATTCTACTCATGAAAGGCACTGAAAAATATGAAGTCTCCGCTTGGTTTAGTTTAGTTTCTCCATAAAAATTCTGCAAATCAGAAACTTCAAAATAATGATCTGCATCTAGTAAGTGTAAGCTTTGAGTCTTCAGCCATGTGTCTTGCTGAGGTTCACTGTGGTCTCTCCAGAAGCTCAGCTACCTTGCAAAAGCCAAAATGTCTTGGCATCAGCAAGTGGATCTCCAGATGCTAAGGTCCTTCAAGATGCTGTTCCCTCCAGGCCCTGAGGATTAGATCTGGTCTTTCTTGATTGGCAGGGAATATCACTTGGCTGATGATAGTGAAGGCTGGTGAGTGTGAAAGGGTGTCAGAAATCAAATTAGGACTTAAGAACAGGCCTGGTGAGCATGCAGTGGGAGGGATGATCCTCCAACAGCCTGTAGTCTGGCTGTTTTTTAGAAAGGGAGGAGGAAAGTCAATTGGGAATGGCTCACCGATGGATGATGGGAGCTTTATCTCTCCTCTGTTTTGTCTGAATCCCCATATGTACTTATCCACTGATAAATCACTGCAAACGTTGGGGAGTCTCCTGTTGTGGAAAGAGAATTGCACCAGATATCAGAAGACAAATTCTGAACCCAAGTCTGCCTTGAGAAGTCATGCCTACTTACCGAGCCTCAGTTTCCTTATCTGCAAAATGGCCTCATTTTAATAATTCTAGCCCCATCTAAGTTAAAAGGGTGGGGAAATGGTGAGCTAATTTTTAAAATACTTAAGTCATGAAGTCCTACACAAATTCATAGTCTCATTTCTCCATCACAAAATCTTATTAGCGTCTTGCTTTGTTTCAGTCAGTTGTTCAGGAAGAAATGCTTATCCTGATCTTGCATTCTGAGAGTTCACAGGAATTTTAAATCTAATTTGATTTCTCTGATTCTGGCTTTCCCTCGACTTCCTATTTCAAGAGCGAAACTAAAGGAGTATCTATTTCTCTTTGGTTTCAGGTTCTAACAGCGAGGCTTTTTTTTTTTTTTTTTTTTTTTTTTTTTTTTTTTGCATTCTGATTGCAAGCACAGCCTAACAAAGCCATATTTAAACACAGAGAAATGTCACTTACATGTTAAAAAGCTCACAGAAGCAAGTCTGTCTCTGCTGAACCTTTGAAGATGCTGCTTAATAAAACAGAAATCTTTCTGACGCTGTCCAACAAAACCTCTGGTAGATTTGTTCTGTGCATAGTTTTGATGACAGTGATTAACAAAAATAAGAGAGAGAGAGAAGGGAAAAAAATCAGGGTGCATCACAACAATCGTTTTTTATTACAGTCTGATATCCCCAAGCTTTAGTGCAATGGAGTTGATCAGAAAAGATTGGGTATTAATTATGAAGGTACACTTCAATTTATCAGCAAAGGATATCAAACAGGCCAAACGCCACAGCCTCTCATATAATTTATCTCTTCCTTGTAGGAAGGCAGATAGCAACGATTTGCAAATTGCCTCCTCTGCAAAAAGAAAGGAGAAAAACATACACACACAACACACAATTAAAAGCAGATAAGCATCAGGCAATGTGTCACATTTTCAGCAGAAAGCCAAAAGTGGAGGTCTTAATCTCCAGGGTGGGTTTGCTGCGAGTGTACTCACTGATACTTGCCTTGATGTGACTACTTAACTCCTATTAAAATTAATAGGGGTCAGGCCTGATCATCAAGGGAGAAAAGGCCTCCTGGCGCGGATAGGCTTCAAGTACTAAGGATTTGGTGATTACTGTATTATTTGTCCATTCATTTTCAGATTATCTTGTAAGCGTGTGCTCTTTGTGATCTCTGGTCCAATTATAAAGAGTAACATGTCGCGTAGTATCTATTTTTATTAAAACAGCTTTCTTCTCTTAAGAAGCATATAATTTGAGAGGGCATACTGACAGGATCTTAACACAAAGAGCTCAAAACTTTTTTTTTTTTTTTTTCCTGAAGATGAATAGTTACTTTTTCTAAACTGGGTGTAACTTTGTGGATCGGCTGGGATCTCTGACCCAGAGACTTCGAGAACATCAATTCATAGGGAAACCCAACTCAAACATGACGTGGGTCTTGGAAGGAGAGCATAAGTTTATTGAAAATATTGACTTGAACTTGGAGTCAAAGGATAAATGTGAAAAACCCAAGGCATCGATAGTTAACACAATTCTTTGAGACTCGGTTTATCTTTCTGTTAGGTGGGGGTTATAAAAACCTTAGCCTCAAGGTTGTGACAAAGAAGATCACATTTGGGCCGAGCCCGTGGTGCACTCGGGAGAGTGCGGCGCTGGGAGCGCAGTAGCGCTCCCGCCGCGGGTTCGGATCCTATATAGGGATGACCCCGGTGCACTCACAGTGCTCACTGGCTGAGCGCGGTGCGGCCGGTCTCAAAAAGGACAAAAAAAAAAAAAAAAAAAAGATCACATTTATAAAAGTTCCTGGAATGAAAAAAAAAAAAAGTGAACTTGTGCAGTGTCCATCAGTTACCCCACACCACAGACCCCCATCTATGCACTGAGGGGAATTAGGAAAATAAAAGCCTCACTGTCCATTTGCAATTTTTTAAAATATTGCATACTTCTCATTTTGTTTATTTAAAAAATTACAACAACAATGACAATAAACACAGTAACATCAGCAGCATCACTTTGTAGGAGAAAAGACATTTTGAAGGCACAGTGACAAATAAGGGTTTTCCTTTGAAACAAAGAAATTTGCTGCCATAAAAATCATACTGCATCTCTCTTATTTTTCTCATGTCACTGCACCCTGGTGACAACCACCTCCCAAACCACCTCTGATGTACACATAAGCAATTAGGAGCCTCTGAAATGGACCATCAGGGCAGCCACAGATAAGTTCAGCAGCTCATAGAGAAAACAATGATGGGACAAGGAGCTGGTGTGCTTGAGGCTTCTCGTGAATTTTCCTTAATACATTTTTGTCTGCCTGAACTTTCAGTTTCTGAATGATGTTAAAATCTCCCACTATAACTGGAATTCTCTATTACTATTATAATTCTGTACCTTTCTCCTGTTTATATTTTGAGAGTACGTTGTTAGGTGTATACAGGTTCAGGATTGTTATGTCTTTTTAGAGAATTGCTGTTGTTTTAATTGGTATCTAATGAAACTCTTCTTTCCTACCAGTTTTTTGCCTCAAAGTCTAATTTATCTGATATTGATATTGCTATTCCAGCTTTCCTTTGGATTGTATTTTTACTGTCTTTTTAAAAAATCTGTTTGCCCCCAGCATTTCTGTGTCACCTACATGTGTGCCTCTTATAAATAGAACATAGATGAAAACTATTTGCTTATTTGTTTAATTTTATTTTAAGATAATTGTAGATTCACATGCAGTTGTAAGAAATCGTGGAGATATCCCATGTACCCTTTACCCACTTCCACCCAATGTTAACATCTTGCATAACTGCAGCACAATATTATAACCGGGATATTGGCATCAGTAAGGTCAAGGTACACAACACTCCCATCAACACAAGGTTTCCTCATGTCACCCTTTTATAGCCAGGGGCTGACTCTTTTCATTCAGCATAATTCTTTTGAGATCCATTCAGGTTGTTGTGTGAATCGATAGTTTCTTTTTATTACTGAGTAGTATTCCATAGTAGCAATGCACCTTGTTTAACCATTTACTTATTGAAGAACATCTAGGTTGTTTTTAGTTTTTGGCTATTATAAATAAAACTGCTATAAGCATTTGTGTACAGATTTTTGTGTGAAAATAAGTCTTTATTTTTCTGGTATAAATTGCTCATTTCTCTGATATAAATTGCTCACCAAACATGCAATCGCTGGATCACATTGTAATTGCGTGTTTAGTTTTTAAGAAACTGCCACACTGTTTTCCAGAGTGGCTGCACCATTCAATATCCCTACCAGCAATGTGAGAGTGATCCAGTTTCTCCACATCCTCAGCAGCATTTGGTGTTGTCACTATCTTTTATTTTAGCCATTCTAATAGGTATGTGGTGATATTTCATTGTGGTTTTAATTTTCATTAACTTAAATACAGTGGCTAATGGCTAAGATGTTCGACATCCTTGCATGTGCTTATTTGCTATATGTACATCCTCTTTAATGAAATGTTTCTTTATGTCTTTGACCATTTTCTAGTTGGATTCTTTGAGTTTGTTTTTCTCTTATTATTGGTTTTGAGAGTTCTTTATATATCTCAGGTAGTAGTTCTTTAACAGATACACTGTTTGCAAATATTTTCTCCCACTCCGAAGTATGTTTCTGCATCCTCTCAACAGTGTGTTCTTCAGATCAAATGTTTTTCATTTTGATGAAGTCCAATTCAATTTTTTCTTTTACGGATTGTGGTGTTGATGTCAAGTCTTTGCCTAAAACCCTGGAAACTAAAGATTTTCTCCTGTGTTTTTCTCTAAAATGTTATGGTTTTACACTTGAGTCCCTCATTTATTTTGAGTTTAATTTTTTATATAAGGTGTAAGGCTTAGATCATTCAAAGTTTTCTCTCTCTCTCTTTTTGTTAAAAATCATTGGGCAAATTTGTGTAGGTCTATTTCTGGATTCTCTATTATATTCCACTGATGTGTATGTCTATTTCTCTGCCAACATCACAAAGTTTTGATTGCTTTCATTATATAGTAAGTATTAAAATTGGGTTGAGTCTTCCCACTTTATTCTTCTTTTAAAATATGGTTTTAGCTATTCTAGTCCTTCTGTCCTTCCATATCAGTTTTAAATTTCCTGGTCTGTATCTACCAAAACACCTTACTGGGATTTTGATAAGAATCACATTAAACCTATCTATTAAGATGTGGATAACTGACATCTTTATGATGTTGAGTCTCCCAATCCATGAACATGATATGTCTCTCTGCTTTGTTTTTTTAAAGTTTTCTTTTATTTCGTTTATCAGTGTTGCATAGTTTTCATCATACAAGTTCTGTACATGTTTTATTAGTTTTACACCTAAGTATTTTTGAGTGATTCTAAGTAGTATTGTATTTTTAACTTTCAGTACCCATATGTTCATTACTAACATATAGAAATACAATGAATTTTTCTTTCTTTGTCTTATATCCTGTGACCTTGTTGAACTCACTTATTTCCAAGGAATATTTTGTAGGTTCCTTGGGATCTTCTACTTAAATTGTTTACTTGTACTGTCTTTTTAAAAGATCTTTTTATTCTTAATATTTCTGTGTTATTGTCTATATGTACACCTCTCGTGAATAGAATATAG
This sequence comes from Galeopterus variegatus, assembly GCF_000696425.1. Taxonomy (NCBI): domain Eukaryota; kingdom Metazoa; phylum Chordata; class Mammalia; order Dermoptera; family Cynocephalidae; genus Galeopterus; species Galeopterus variegatus. The sequence goes on from NW_007727524.1 coordinate 136,329, forward strand.
CTGGAAAATAATTCCAATATACATATCTTTCTCATAACTAGCAAGTTTTATTTATTTATATTCATTGTAACTTATGATAAATTTAAATTTATTCCAATAATTTTATTTTTTATTTACCATGTTTTTCTTTGATTATTTTTTCTCTTAAATTCTGCCTTCTATTGAGTTCATGGGATTGTCTCTAGTCAACATGATTATTTTCCTGAATATTACACTATAGGACTATAGAGCATTTAATTTCCCCTCCTATATTTCATTGTATTGTTGTTTAATATCTTAGTATTCTCTTATCCTTATGATAATTACTCTGCTATAGATCTGCACGCATAGGCAGCCAATTTCTTTCCCTACCATTGTTTTGTGCATCCCTCCCCCACTGAGTCTGAGCATCTTTGCACAGGTATATCCTCTGACAGGTCTTCCAGCAGGAGTCCCTGAACGATAACTTCTCTCAGACTTTTTTTTTTTTTTTTTTTGTCTAAAATGTCTTACTTCACTCTTGAATCAGCATTTAACTGGGCAGAGAAATAGGTTCAGATTTATATTCCCTCAGTGCTTTGAGGATATTATTCTGCTGTCTTCCAGACTTTGGCCTTAGAGACAAGAAATCTGTCGTCAGCCTAACTGTTAATCCTTTGCAGATAATCTGCCTTTCTTTGCTAACTGGGCAGAGAAATAGGTTCAGATTTATATTCCCTCAGTGCTTTGAGGATATTATTCTGCTGTCTTCCAGACTTTGGCCTTAGAGACAAGAAATCTGTCGTCAGCCTAACTGTTAATCCTTTGCAGATAATCTGCCTTTCTTTGCTGATTGTTTTTGAAATTGCTTCTTAGTCTTTACCGATTTCCAGTTCCACCATGTGTGCCTAGGTGTGAGTTTATTTTTATTTTTATTTTCCTGCTCAGACTCACTGTGCGGTGGCCCAAGATTGGAAACTACTAGGACTACATCTTCTTCTCCCAGTACCTTTAGTTTGATGCTTCAGCAAATCAACAGTGTGGGGGAACTCTCTGAATTTACTTAAATGAAGCACACTTGGAACTCAGACCAGAAGCAACTGGGAATAGAAGATGCAACCACAACTTATAAGGGAGGGCTTGTAAGTAGAGGCAAAATACATTGTCAGCTTGCAGAAGAAGGAAGAATTTCTAGGTAAAATATACCCTGGTATTTTAATAGGAACCCCCCCCCTTTACTGGGGACACCTGACTTAGCATTCTGCCCTGTTGCTACCTCCGTCTTTGATCTTGCAGGTGGTAAGTGCTCAGTGAATTTTCTGAGTTTCACCATCTACAAAAGGAAAAGCAAACAAGATAATCTTCAAGCTCCTTTGCATTGCTAACATTCTGTGACTTATGTGGTGGCTCCAAGTTCTTGCCGGGGTCAGGTGGATCATTCTGTTTCTTGTAGTGGTTAAACAAGAGAGCCGTGAGCGCAGTTACTTACTTGGGGCCGAGAGCAGGCGAGGCATCCCCTGAGTCTATCATTGAATGCTTGAGTTCTGGTACACCAGCTGCCATGCCTCCTCCCCCGACTTCCATCTAAAGAGATGCTATGGGTCTGCATCTCATTTCCTTGACAAAAATGTCAACGGCATTATCTTATGCATGTGTTGTACAGATAAGGAAAAGTCACGTTAAACAATCTGCTTCATTCACTTTGGGTTTACCGGTTTATGTCTTTTTTAATTCAGCAAAGCTGTGGTCTTTGTAGCGGAGGTGGCAAAGCCGGTCCAAGTCACCACACAGAGGTGAGTGGGTCGCCTGCCACAGTGTGTTACTTTGCTATTCACTCAAGGAATTTCATTGTCAGTCAGAAAGAATGTGATGTCCTCCCTTCTCCCAGGGAAAACACACCTTGTAAATTTTTATACAAAAATCTCGTACAAAATAATGAGCTTTCAGCACCCAGCCAGGATGGTCTCTTGTGGGGTAGAGAAGGAGATGTAGTTTTATTTGTGGGGTACTTATTTGCTTACTGGGCTTCAAGTTCTATCTCCCATTTCAAGTGTGACAATGAGATTTTTTTGTCCAAATATTTTGATAGCAGAAATAAGGACAGCTAACATTCACTGAGTGCTTACTACCTGCCAGGAACAATGCCTTTTCTCAACCCTCATACCAATTGCACGAGTTGGTACCGTACTGGTACATTTTCTATTCACAGATCAGGAATCTGAGGATTATTAACTTGCCTAAGATCATCTACCTCAGAAGCTGCCGAGCAGGATTTTGACTCCAGGTTTGTCTAAATCCAAAACCAAGATTCCAACCTCTATCTTTTTATCTCCCAGCCACCAGCATGTTAACAATTGCTGTGTTCACTGTCCCGAGCGTGTGAACTCCATGAACACGTTTACTCCTCAGGAGGCTGCAGCTCGGTTGGTGGTAATAAAGCTGAGGCTACAAGACGCCGAGTGACTCACCCGAGGTCTCATGGAAAAGTGGGACCCAGCCCATCTGACTTGCAAATTTCTGCTCGACCCACTGCACTACACAGCTCGAAAGGCGATTTTCCTGTGGAGATGTGGCAGGAAAGATTGACTTCTGTTCACGTTTACAATTTTCTAAAAAAATGAGAATGCCTCTGGATGAACAAAAATTGTCATTCTTAACAATTTAACCTGGGACAAAGTGAAATGGAAATTGGCAATTTTTCCTGCTTTTAGGGAGGGCGCACATAGCCAACAGAGGTCACCAGAGCTCAAAAGGGTGTGCTATTTTCTTAGCAATGGAGGCATGCAGGTGAAACAGGTAAACTTTGTGAATAAATTGTCTATTGCCATTGTATGCCTCATGGAAAAAGTTTTCATAGCATTTCTGTGGCGTGTTCAAGGAGTACAGGCCCAAGTAAAGTGAATCACTGTGGCAAACTTCCTATATGTTTGCATAACAAAATAAATGAAAATGTTCATGACACAAGCAGAACAAAATACCTGGAAATTCCAGTTGTAGGGATTCTTCCTATATATTACATGATATATGTACAAAGCTGTTGCAGCTTTGTGTGTGTACATGTGTAGCAGCAAAAAGTTGCTAATAAGCTAAATGGACTTCATTAATTCCTGTGTACACATGATGAAATACCAGACAGCTTAAAAAAATAGATCTGACATAGAAAGGTTTCCAAAGTCTGTTGGTAAAATTCAGTTGTGTAACAAAATGCATAGTGGAATTCCAATTGTGTAAAAAATTAAAATAAATCAAATACATGTGTAGATGTAAATACATATGTACATAGACATATATATTATATATTATATACATATATGTATGTACGTGTGTGTGTGTGTGTGTGTGTGTGTGTGTGTAAGAAAAAGCCTGAAAAGACATGAGCTTGGTGTGTGGTGACCTCCAGAGAGAAGGGTCCCACAGCAGACATGGGAGGGAGAAGTATTTTGCTTTTAATGCTCATATATTGTTTATGATTATGTATTATTCCCTTTTTCTTTTTACAACCAGCCTTTCCAAGTGTTGCTATGTAATTAAAAATGCGGTCATCTAGATTTTTAAAAATTAAAGCCAAAATAACCAGATCTAAAGATTTATTGTACACATAAAGTCCAGTAAAGTTAACTTGTCCCAGATAACAAAGTTGGTCATTTACTCTTCTCTCTCATCAAAATACTACACCATCTTAAAATAATCATAAATTAACCTGAACATTACAATAAAAAGCAGGTTTTTAGTTAATCGTTGAGGAATTAGAAGTTTGGAGTCCCAGGAATCACACTGACATTGAACATACATTGAACCAGAGGTAAACTATGTTTCGAACACAGTTTGGCCATTAGAGACTGGCCCCTTTCTCTTTACTGTGTGTGTGTGGTGGTGGGGCGGGGGGGGGGGGGGTTGAAAAACTTCAGCTGAAAACTATTTTACATCTCAATTACCCGTGATTAATGCAATCAGATGGAATCAATTAATAAAGTCAAAATTCACAGCGAGAATTAAAATAGCACAACCAGCACACGCAGTTATGCAGAATAAACAGCAGAGGAGGGAGATACTGCACGCACCTAGCAGTGAACATTCAAGAGTGATTTGAAAAGTAACTTTGCAAGGTTAATTACTGGTGCATTATGCAGAATACAATCATTTTGTTGGGAGTGCAATATTTTATTTTAATAGGCATGTGGGACAACATCATAAAGTAGATCAGGTGAAACCACCAGAGATTTGGCAATCCCTGGTCGCAGAGACTGGCAGTTACAGAGGGAAGTAAACAAGCATTCACTCGACAAGTCAGCAGCAGCTTCATTCTTGCAGCCTTTCAGAAAGTCAGTGGAGCCTTGTGCAGGGGCATTTTATCCTATTTATTGAGAATTTTCTACATGTTTGGCCCGGGAACATAATGGCAAGCACAAACTAGCAATGGTGCCTGCCCTCACGGGGCTCCAGGCCTAATGGGGTCACTGTTAATCATATAGGCACACAGGTGCACATTATAATCCCAAACTGCAACAAATACTTCCAAGGAATTTCCTCTGAATGTGAACAGTTGGAGGTAAGAGACAGCATCATTCCGTTTGAACCCTAGCTTTTCTTTTTGATGGCTGGCCGATAGGGGGATCCTTGACCTTGGTGTTACCAGCACCATGGTCTCCCAAGTGAGCTAATCAGCCAGCCCTGAACCTAAGCTTACGAATACACAGGGGGGAAATGCAAATAATTAAGAAAAGGAAAAGAATAGATAGGAATGAATTAGGTGAGAGTGAAGAAGGGTGGAAAGTCAGGACGGAGAAGAACATTCTAGGTCCAGAGAAGAGAATGTCCAAAGTGTGTGAGACCATAAAAAGACTTACGTTATCAGCTCAGGTGGTTGCCCTTACTATCGGAGGTAGGTAGATGACTCTTAATTTTCTCATTTCACAGGTGAGAAAATTGAGCCACAAAGAGCTTCAGTAATTTGTCCAAGATCCACAGGGGAGATCCTGGCAGCACCTCAGTCGGAACTCGGCTCCACCTCCTACCAACTGTGTGACCTCGGCAAGTCACCTGCCAAGCCCCTACGCCCCACTTCTCACCTCTGTGAGAGATAATGAGAGGAAACCAGTGCATCCAGGATCACACAGCTAGTGTTAGGTGGACTAGGACGCAAACCCAAGCCTGAGGAGGTCTCCAACCCTCAATGGGTGGCGTGGCGACCATGACCTCATACACAGCATTGACGAGCAGCAGATCCTGGACTTTTGCCTGAGCACTGCATCTGCACAAAGGGACCCTCTGGACTAGCAGCAGCCCCACCACATAGTATGCTTCTCAGTGAAACCACATGGAGAGCTCAGGTTGTGGCTGGAGCAAGATGTGTTTCCCCCCAAGCCTCACTGTATAAGGATGAAAAGCAAAGACCACCCTTGGCCTTACCTCAGCCAACTCTGTCCTTCTATGTGTAGGTGGACTGCTTCTTGAAAACAAGCTAATAAAACTCCTTTTCCTCACTTCATCACCAGAGCATGGCAGGGCCTGAAAGTTCCAAGTTAAGGAAAGATCCTCCAGCTGACATAGTGGGGAAGTGGGTACAGAAGCTTGAGATCCACACTCCTGGCGCAATGTTAATATCCACTGTGCCATTGCCCCAGGCTTTGTCCAGTGACAAATCCCTCTCAGGAGCAGAGGGAGGAGGCAAGTGCAGGGACAGCAGCTGTCAAATGGAAAATGGTGCATATTCCAGGTTGGTTATTCTTGAATGATGAGATGAAGGAAGGGGATCCAGAACCCTTGCACCAAGGGAGGTGTGATCTGCTTCTTCTACGAGGAAGCAGGAAGGATGGTGTTTATCGCATGGACGCTGAGCCAGACTTTGGGGTCTAGCGTTCAAATCTTTGTCTCTCTCTCAGCTGGCTCTGTGACTGGGCACATCACTTCAGCTCTATAAGCCTGTTTCTTAAACTTTAAAGGGGATTTCTAGTGACTACTTTATAGAATCGTTCTTTGGATTCAGTGATTTTAATGGAGTATTTAGGACACCTCTGGCACCTGTTTAGAATGTTACCCATCATTGGTTTTAGCTCTCGCAACAGACAATGTTGTACCTTTTTTACCAACTAAAATGAATGGTAGGCTGGCAGGAGCTATGCTGTTTCAAATCCAAATAACATTAAAAATGCTCTGGTCTCTGAACAAAACATCCGTCCTTTCCCTTCCTGTTGCTAAATACAGACTATTCTGTTTATAACCCCCCCCCCCACCAATGCCCATGTCACCTCTTCCAGGAAGCTTTCCCTGAATACCCCAGCCTGAGCCAAGGGACTCTTCTCAGTAATCCCCTAACAACTCAATTGCAATGCTTATTATATTGTATCACACCAAGCAGATCATTTATCTGCTCTTTTACTGGACTGTGAGCATTTAATGGACAGGGATTACATTGTATTAAGTTCTGTATCTTTAGCATCCAGCACCATGCCTGACATGTAGTAGGTTCGCTATAAATACTTAGTGAAGGAGTGATGAATGAATGAATGAGATGCCTGAGAAGATGTGTTCTTGGAGTGGGAGAAAAACAAGCCAGCTGAGCGAGCTCTCTAAACTCTAGATCTTAAGTCATTTGGCCACTGTATCCGGATGAGCTTATTTAATCAGTAGAAAATGATACTGACCTAATCTGCACAGCTAAGGTCCTTTAGAACAACTAATAACTGATTTGAAAGATTGTGGGTGCCGGCACTGCCCTTTCAGCCCTGCAGACACACAGCTCCCTGTGGGGCAGGGCTGGACCCACCATCACTACGCTCAGTGGCAGCGTGGCCAACATCACCCTCCACTAAGAAACATGGCACCTCATGCTCTCTCCAGACCTCTTGCGTTATTTTCTTCTATCCCTTTATGTAGATGTTGGGAGAGCTGATTGCCAAGTTGGAAGTAGATTTCAGGGTCGCTAGATATTCATGGCAACGAATTCTCATAAAACAGAAGGAAAGAAATAGTTACAGATCCTTTTAATCTGCCTCTCACCAGCATATCTTTGCTGAAAAGTTGTGCAGGTAGAGGCTGGGGCACTAGAAATTAGGTCAATGACATTCATGCTGCCTCTTAGAACAAAATCTTTCTGCAGCGAGTGCATGATTTCCTGTTATGACTGTGGATCCAGCCAGCAGCACCAGTGAAGTGACTGTAAAGGCTTCCATCCTGTTTGTTTATAATTCTTAACAATGGGCTTTTGGGAAGGAGGGACCGGTGTTGCAAACGCTCTGACGCACTGCACAGAGCACACGACGCCCCCTGAATAATGCATGCCCACTTTTTGTGTGTACCCGAGGCGGCCTGAGTGCAGGGGAATGCCGAAGGCTTTGAAGCACCTGCTCTCAGCAGCTCGGATGACAGCCCGAGAGTCCAGATAAGATCTGAGCGCTGCCTCCTCCCCACCGCCTCACTCGCCATGCCGCTCCCATTTCCCTTTTTGCATTTAAAATAAGCTCTGAGAATAAGCCACCGAGAGATCCTGTCAAAGACTCTGCTTTTGTGTGGCTCATGCGAGTCCCTTCCTGTCTCGCCCCACCCTAGTTTAGGGCTCAGCAGGGAAACGGTGGCCTCCCAAACGGCTGCCCCATGGGTCCCCACTCTGGCCCCCTCCAAGACACCCTCCACACAGAGGCCTCTAGTGGGATCTTTCTAACAATAAAACGGCCACTTGGGCTGACACACCCACCCCCTCTGTGACAGTGCTGCCCTCCCGCTTCATACCCTTCTGTGACTGGCTCCCCATCCTTTTCACGTCCTGCTCAAACTTCTTCGCGTGGCACATAAGGTCTTTTATGATCTGCCCGACTCATCACTGCAGCTTCTCAACCTGCAGCCCTCGCAGAGCCACTGTGCTCGGGTCAGCAGAGGCTCTCAGGTCCCCAGAACGACATGTCCCTCCTGTGTCACTGGGATCCTCACACGCAGGTACCCTGGCTTTTCTCTTTTTTGTTTTTTAAGTTTATTGATTTTGTGGTTTTTATCAAACCATAATTGATTATGTGTATTTGTGGGGTACAGAGTGAACTATCGGGATTCGTGTACAATATGTGATGATCGAGTCAGGATCATTAGCATATTCATCATTACAAAACTTAATCATTCTTTGTGTCCATTAACCAGTTTCTCCCTCCTCTTCTCACCTCCCTCTTTCCCACCTCTAGAAACCACAGTTCTGTTCTCTCTTTCTGAAAGCTTGATGTATTGTGATAGTTGTTTCCTTCTTTCTCTCCTTCCTTCTTTCTTGCTTTCTCGCTTTCTCACTTTATTTATTTATTTTTTAGCTCCCACTTACGAGTGAGGACATGTGGTATTTCTCTTTCTGTGCTATCAACCCTGGCAGCAACCACAACCACAACAATAAGATAGTGGTCAGCTCTCACAGTTAACTAGCCTGATGCACACACGTCATGTGCATGCCTTGATATAACCCTCAAAACAACACCGTGAGGTGTGCACATTTCTTATCTCCATTATGTGAAAGAAGATACTGAGCCTCAAGGTGATATAAGGACTCATCCAAGGTCACACAGCTACAAAATTGGCAGCCAAAAAATTCAAACCCAAGTCCGTTATAAACCACATTACATTGACACTTACGTGACACTAATGCTTCATCTAAGACCTACCTATTCTGAAAAATTGCCCAAACTCCAGCTATTCTGAAATGCCATTTTTGAAGTAGAAATGTACTCAAAGTTCATGTTCCCCACTCCAAAATTCTACCTCTTCCATTTCTTACCCAAGCTAGGATGTTCTTCCCTACCGTGAATACAACAAAACTTTGACCTCCTTTACATCCTGATTCCTCCAGGAAGCCTTCCAGAAGCTCTCCCCTGAGATACAAGCAACCCCTTCTCTTACGCACTTCTATAGCATATTCATTAATACTGGAATAGTTCCTATCGTCAACTATACCTATGTCTGCTTTTCTACTGTATTATGAACATATATAATTTTTTTGTAAATTATTAAATTTATACACAGCTTTTTCTAAAGTATACATATGAGGTATAAAAAGTAAAAACACAACAAAACATCCATATAATCCAATTTAACTATCAGAACCTTATGCCGCTTCTCCATTCTGGCTCTTTTCTCACCTTTTCAGCTGGAACAGCTCTTCTTTTTAACATGCCCATATTTCCTTTAGAGCTTTACCACTTGTCTGTGTTCCTAAAAACTACTGTTCAGTTTTGCACGTTTCTGAATTTTATGTAGATGGAATCATACGGGGTGGGTTCTCCTGACAGTGAGTGTAATTTTGCAGTCGTTGCTGCTCGTTTGGAATTTTTGGCTCACTGTTATGTGTCTGAGGCTCATCCACGTTGTTATACGTACGTGTGCTTCATTTATTTTCACAGATGAACAATATTCTATTGTGTAACTATGCCAGAATGTACTTATAGATTCCACCGCTGGTGCACATTTGGGTCGTTTCCCGTGTTTTGCTGTAACAAACTTCTCTGGACTGATTATTCTACATGTCTCCAGATGTACATGTATAGGAGATCCTCCAGGGTGTACACCTGAGAAAGAAAGTGCTGGGACAAATGGCATGTGCATTTTCAATGTGACTAGATCTTGGCAAATTGTTTTCCAGAGTGATTGTACCAATCTGCACCCTCTTGAGAAATGCAATGGAGTCTCCCTGTGTCTTATCACTGCCAAAACTTATTATTGTCAGATATTATAATTTTTGCCCATCTGGTGGGTATGGAATAGGATCTCCTCATGAGCCTTAATTTGCATTCCCCTGTTTGTCAATGGAATCACACCCCTCTTCCTCTGTCCCTGTTTGAGTTCCCCATTTTCGTGAAGTTCCTGTTCAAGTCTTTTGCCCATTTTTCTATTAGGTCACTTGCATTACTTTTTATTGATTTGTGGGATTTCTTTATTTATCCTCTGTACTAACTACTTTTCAGTTTATACATATATATATATATATATATATATGTATGTATATATAAAGTATATACATATAAATATATATATATATAAATATCTTTTTCATTTTTAAAGTTTTTATTTTCATTTACCTTCCCATCTTTTGAATTAATCTTTTTTTTTCTTTACAGATTTTGGTTTTTGTGTCTTGTGTAAGATATCTTCACACAAATTTATTAATATATTATCCTATACAAGTATTATCTTTTATTACTTTTACCATTTTGCTTTTCACATGTAAGTCTTTGTTGACCTGAAATTTATTTTTGTGTATATTGTGATGTAAAACTCTATTTTGTCTCATATGGACACCAAATTTTCCTGTACGATGTATGAAAAGTCCATTCTTTTGCCACTGGTCTGTAATGCCACTTCTGTACTTAAACACACACACACGTACACACACACACACACACACACACACACTCCATTTTTGACTTAATCTGTTTCATTGGTTGGAGTGTCTAACCCAGGAATACTATGACACTGTCTTAATTACTATCACTAAAGTAATTATTGATAACTGCCAAAGTCAGCCAACCAACCTTGTTCTTCTCATTAAGGAGAATCTTCTTTTTGCTGCCTTTTGAAATTCTATAAAGATTTTAGAATCCGTCAATTTCCACACAGATACCCACATGCTTGTTAAGCCTATTGGGATAGTATTTTAATTACAATGGATGTGTAGGTCAATTTGGAGAGAATTGAGATACATATAATACTTAATCTTTCAATCCATATATCCATGTTGTCTCAATTTCTATAGGTCTTTAAGGTCTCATAATAATATATATATATATTTTTTAATTTTCTTCATAAGGATCTTGAAGATCTTTTGTTAGATACATTTTTAAGTTCCTTGTATTTTTCATGTTATTAGCAATAATACATCTATTTAAATTACATTAGCTATTTGTCTGTTGTCAAAATATACAAATATGATTAATTTTTACAGATTGATTTCAGGTCCATAAAGCAGGACAAACTCTTCTAGTACTTCAAATGATTTATCTACAGATTCTAGACCATGTAGGCAATCATTTCATTAACAAAAGATATCAGAGCTATTACTTCCTTTTGAAACCTTGTAACTTTTCTTCCATTTTCTTGCCTAATTGAATTATCTGGGCTGGGACCTCTGATACAATGGCCAGAAGAATGGTGACAAAGTAGGCACCCTGTCTCTGACCATAAGAAGAACGTGTCGATGTTTCAGCCTAAGTGTGATGTGTGCTGTAGGGTTTGTGATGGAAGTTTCCTTCTATTCCTGTTGACTAAGATCTTTCTCATGAGTAGATATAATTTTCATCTAATGTTATTTTTGGCCAACAATCAAAATGGTTTATACTTTTTCCTGTATTATATTAATAGAGTATATTACATTCCTTATTTTCCCAATGTTAAACCAAATTTTCATTCCTAAAAGTGACCCAGCTGGAGCACGATGGATGATTCTTGTTATACAGGGCTGCTTTCTGCTTGCTAGTATTTTGTTTAGGATTTTTGCATCTGTATTCACAGGGTGATTGTAATCATGAAATCCTTGTGCGATTTGGGTATCCAGATTTGTTCAGGTGTGTTCTCTTCTATTCTGTAATCTGTAAAATCTGTGTAAAAGTGAATTGTGTACTGCTTGACTGTCTGGTAAAGGCTACTAGCGAAGCCATCAGACCTACAATAGTTTTGTGGGAAGTTTTTTCAAAGTTTGACCAAATTTCCTTACTTGCCACAGGGGTATTCATATATTGTTTTATTCTTATTGAGTCAGATTCAGTAAATTATGTTTTTTGTAAGAATGTTCCTATTGTACCTAATTTTAAAATTTATCAGTATAAGTTATTCATAATATCTTGTTATTATCATTTCAATATCTCAGCACGGTGGTTATATCTACTCTCCGTTTTTCTACTTGTGCCTTCTCTCTTTCTGTATTCTATGTTTAAAAAAATCATTAATTTTTGCTTAAAAATTAATTCCTACTTTGTAATTTCTTTAGTTTATGTTGTTTTTTAGCCTCCTAAGTTGGAGGATACACTCATTATTTTTCAACCTTTCTTATTTTATGGAATAATTATTTAAAGATATAAATTTCCCTCCAGATACTGCTTTAGCTGTATCACACACATTTTGAAAGGTTTATTTTTCTTTTTATTTATAAATATTTCTGATTTTCATTATAATTACTCCTTTAATATATGAGTTGTTTAGAACTACATTTCTAAATGTCCAAAGATGTAGTGATTTTTTGATTTTTTTATTTTTTATTTTTTGTCTTTTTTTTTCCGTGTCCGGCAACGGATCGCAACCCTCAGTGTCGCCCCCGCACCGGACCGGGGACCGGCAACGGGATCGCAACCCTCGGTGTTGCTCCCGTGCCTCGCTCAGCCAGTGAGCGGGAACCGGTCTGTATGTGGGATCCGAACCCTCGGGCGAGAGCGCCGCCACGCTTCCCAAGCGGCGCACTTATCCAATGCGCCACCGGGCCGGCCCTGTAGTGATTTTTTTAGATCTATTTTAGATTTGATATTAATTTATTTACATTGGGGTCAGAGAATGTAGTCTGAATGAGATTTACTTTTAACCTAGTATGTGTTCACCTTTTCTTTATGGTCTGTGTATGTCTGAAAAAATACATATTCTACAACTGTTTGCTATAGCACCTTGTAGCTTTATACACCTTATACAATTTATACACCTTATAACTTTGTCCACTGGCTCGATAAAAATAATATTTGATGTATAGAGAATTGTTACTTCTCAGGTAATATTCCAATTTCTATACACACACACACACACACACACACACACACACACACACACATATATATATATATACACACACTCATATAATTTCCACAATTTGTCATTATTCTTCAAATTTTACAAAGTAGGCACGGAGAGGTTAAATAGCTTTCCTAGGGTCCACAGCTAATAAAAGCCGGTGCCAAGATTTGAACCCAGATCGTCCATGCAATACTGACTTTCAAGCATGTTCAAATTTGTATTGTTTTAGTTGTCCTTATTAGTATTTATCCTCCATATCCATCAGTTACTAAGAGAAGTATATTTAAAATCCCCTACTACAATAATGGATTTGTTGATCTGTCCCTGAAGCTGTCAGTTTTTGCTTTGTGTATGTGGAGACTATCTTCATAGGTGCATTGGTTTGTGTAATTGTTACTAGAACCTTCTGTCATTATGAAGTGACCCTCTTTGTTTTTCCTTAAAGTATATTTTGTTTATGTTACTATAGTTTTGCTTGCTTCCTTTTGCCAAGTAGCTGCTTGCTACAGCTTCTCCTACCTGCTTGCTTTCAAGCTATCTGTACCCCTGTGCTGTAGACCCACCTCTTTTAAACAGTCTGAGGGGTCTTCAAAAAGTTCACGGAGAACACTGTATTATCTTTTCATTCCATTTTTCCGGGAACTTTTGAAATACACTTGTATATGCTGGCCTCTGACCTAAAATTTTATATCTTTTAGTGAAGCATTAGATAGTGTGCATTGACTGTAATAATTTCTACATTTGGATTCATTTCATGCCAATTTATTTTGTAGGTTCTAGTAACCTGTCTTTTCTTCATTTGTTTTGTCTAATTTCTTGCCTTCCTTTTGATTACTTGTATTTGATCTTTTGCCTCTCCTAGGTCAAACATTATAGACAATGTTTTCTTCCTTTTAATAGATGCCTAAAAAGTCTTACTATTCATCCTTACTTTATCACAAACTGTAGCTAATTGACATCTTTACCTCCTTCCTAAATGGTACAAACACTTTGGAGCACTCTAACTCAAGGCATTTCCTTCTCGACTTTTGTATATTGTTATTGATGTATTTTGATATCTTTGTAAACTTGGCACATCTTTGGTATTTTTTTCTATACAGCCAATGTATAGATATCTCCAGATAGATACCACTTCATTTAACCATTATTCCTGCTTTAAATTTTAGAACATTCATCTGAGCTTACTTGACTTCTGCCTGAATAACAATCTTAAGAATTTTTATTACAGAAGGTTTGTTGGTCATTAAACTCTCTTCATTTTTGTTTTATAAAATGTCTCAATTTTACCTTCATTCCTGAAATATATTGTCTCTGATATACACAATTCTTAACAATTCTTGGTTGACAGGTTTTTGGGGGTTTTTTGTTTGTTTGTTTGTTTGTTTTTTCTTCAGTACATGAAAGATGTGATTTGCTGTCTTCTGGCTTCCATTGCTGTTCCTAATACGATAATTCACCTTTAATTTCTAATGGTAAACTCTCTTTTTTTTCTCTAGCTGCTTTTAAGATTTTCTTTTTGTCTTTGGCATTCTGCCTTTGACCATGATATGTCTAACTATGGATATATTTTATCCAAGCCATTTGGGATTGGTTTGGCTTGCCAAGTTTGCGAATTGGTGTCTTTTCTCAGTTATAGAACGATTTCAGCTATTATTTCATAAATATAAGCTTTGCCACATCCTCTTACATTTCCTTGTGGAACACTTATTTTTAAGCAACTTTCTTGAGATGTAAATAATATACAATACATGGCACATATTTAAAGTTTACAATTTGTAAGTTGTGACATACGCATATACTTGTGAAACCATCACAATCAAGACAGGAAACATACCCACCATCTGCAGAAGTTTCCTTATTTAATCCCTCCCTCCTGTTCCCTCCTGTGTCCCCCTCCCCTAGCAACTGCTGATTTGTTTTCTGTTACTATAGATTAACTTGCAAGAAATACTTATTCTCTGGGTCAGATAAGTTTAATGTCTTTTTAAAAAATACTTTGTCTATGGTTTTTGATAGGTCTTATTAATGTCACTTCTTTCTTTGTATTTTGTGATATTTTTAAATTACGAGTTCATTTTTTAAGAGAACTTTATCTATAGGAATTCCTTAAAACTGCTGTTGGAAATGGTTTCCTCCAAAGAGGATTTGACTTGCTCTTGCCAGGTGCCCATGCATAATCAGCCTGGATTTTATATTATATTCTAAAAGATTTTTTTTTAGTTTTACTCCTCATTTACCTCAAGGTTTAAGATGGGCAATTTTCCTTGAAGTCTCTGGGAAAACTAGTTTATGTCTAGTTCATTCTCACACTGAGGATGTAGACATTTTGGATGCCAGCTTTACGTCCATGTGGGTACTTCAAAAAGCTCGTGGAAAGATTTGTATTATCTTTCAATTCTATTTCTTCCACAAACATTTTGAAGTACCCTCATGCTACAAGTGTTGGCCTTTGTCTCGAGTCTTCTGGGGACCCCGTGAAGTCTTGAGAACCGAGCTCACCTGCTCCTGGTTTTAAAAGTAGACTCAAGATGAAACGAGGCTCTAATGTTCTGTTTATCTTTCTGAGTCCCTGCTTTCACTTAAGTTTCAGCATTCGGATATTCTTAACATTCTGGTCGGTTTGTTGTGCGATATAACAGCATATTTTGTTTACATCAGTGTATCTAGTTCCCTCCCCATACAGCAAGAGATGGAATTGGTTCTGACCTTTTCTTCTCTATATTTTTCTTCATCCACTAAAGCAGATAACAGGGTACTTCTTAAATACAGTTCTGCATAGTGCATTTCTAGAAATGAATTTTCTGCAATTGTATCATCTAGAAGTGTTTTACCACAGGGAGAATTGAATTCTACAAATGCCTAAAAAATCTCTGCCTCAGGATTTCTGCTCTTTACTTTCTGTTTACTAATCCATGTGCTAGAATTTCGGCCAGGATTGTTTTCTTTTGATTTTAATCTTACTGCCAAATTTGTGTATGTGAAGCATTCAAATATTTAAAGAGAAGGACATCAGTCAGTATTGCACCTTGAGCAGACATCATACATGCCCATCCCTTGGACTGAATCTGCTAATGATGTCCTAGACCCTCCTGTGCTCTGTCATTACCCACCACGAGCACAAATGATATAATTGTAGTTTCTATCAGCAATGGGATTGTTCAGCTTGGATATCTGTGCTAAGCCAGTTTAGCCATCAGCTAAACTAGCAGGCTAAATTTTACTATGACATTAAAAAGCCCCTTCCTCTCAAATTTTATTAATCATAACAGTAATGATAGTTCACATTTACTGGGGATTTACCGCAAGGGCCAAGCACTATGCTAAAACTTAAAAATGTGCTAATATATTTAATCACCACTATTATTATCCCCAATTTCAGATGGAGAAACTGAGGCACAGAGAGTTTAGATACTTACCTAAACCTTGAAATCTAATCAATGCTAGATCTGGGATCCACACCCAGGCAGTCTAGCCTTAATGACCACGCTTTTCACCACTATATAATTTTTACTGTATTCCCTGATCTGATTTCTAGAGCCTGATTTTTATTTAAATGTTCTGCCTCATTGACACTGACAACTTCTGTGTTTCTAAAAATATCTTAGTACAGTAGTCCCCACCAGTATCTGCAGTTTTGCTTTCTGTAGTTTCATACAGTCAACTGCAGTTCGAAATATTAAACAGAAAATTCCAGAAGTAAACAACTCATAAGTTTTAAATTGCATGCCATTCTGAGTAGCGTGATAAAACTTGTGCAGTCCTGCTCAGGATGTGAATCATGCCTTTGTCTAGCATTAGAAACTCTGCACACACTACCTGCCTGACAGTCACTGAGCAGCCATCTCAGTTATGAGACCAAAAAAACATGGTATACATATAGGGTTTGGTACTATTTTCAGTTTCAGGCATTCACCGGGGGTCTCAGAATGCATCCTCCACAGATAAGGGGTGACTGTTGTACCAAGTAGTTGTATTTGTGTCAAATACAATGCTTGGTGTTTGTCAAGCATTTTTATTTTACATAATCTAATTGAAACCTTGCCACAATCCTCGAGGTAGTTGAAAGACCTTAGTTACCAGGATAGAGACTGAGATTTAAAGAGGTCAAGAAACTTGTCCAATTTTCAAAATTGTCATTTGGCAAAAACTCAACAAAATTCTGCTGCACATCTCCCTTAGGCACTGAGGACACTTAGTATCACAATACAGGATGAGAAACAACTTCCTAAGATTAAAAACAATGGAAGAAATCAAAAAGAAAAAATATTGATAATTATTTTAAAAATTGGTAATTTTTAAAACTTTTAGTAAAGTTTTAAAAAAATATTGGCAATTTTAAAAAAAGTCTACCCATTAAAAAAAAATTAAAGGCAATAACAAGCCAAGCAAATTTTTTCAGCCAATACAACAGTACTTCGAAAAGTTCGTGGAAAAATAGAACTGAAAGATAACATCACAATAATGGGATGTTTAATGTGTTGTGAAAGCACAACACAGAGACACAGAGATCCACTGGGGTAGAGAAGGGAGTCCAAGAAGGCTCCGTGGGCAGTTGGCATCAGAGCTGAGTCTTTGCAGAAGGAGGAGTTACCCAATTTTTCTACCAATATGCAGTGGTAGAAGGCAGTGAGGGATGGGAAGGTGTTGCAGCCGTAAACAGAGGCACAGAGGCATGAATGTTGCAGCATGCAGTGACGAGTGCACATCATCCTGCCTCACCAAGGAGAAAACAGGAGGTGGAAAGTGCACGTGGGCTCAATAAGCTGGGCAAGGACCAGGTCACATTAAGGGACTTTGCCTTCGCCTTAAAGGTGATCCAGAACTAGAGAAGAGTGTAAGCAGTATGGGGTGGCTGCCCTTTTCAAGAAAAAAGGTACAGAATCATGAGTATACAGCTGGGTAAAAAAATGCATATATTTATTTAAAATGAGAAGGAAGGCACATCAGAAGGAGCCCCACAAATAATGGGTATGAACTCAAGCATCGTCAGCTTCACGGTCAGTGGTCCCTTGTGATTAAACACGAGAGAGGCAGAGAGGCTTAGTGCGTTTCGTGCTGAATTTTTCTATCTTTCTGTTATTGTTTCATATTGGCATCAGTGCATGGAGTACATCAAGGAGAACAAGATGGGGAAACTGTCCGGAAAGTATTTTAAGAGTCCTCTTGCATTGATGTACACGTGGAGCAAGACAGAGGTAGTCATCAAGGGCTGGGATGGGAGGGGAGTGTGGTTTGAGAATTATTTCAGGGATGAAATTAACAGGACTTAGTGAGTGAGTGTTTCAAGGGGAAGGAAACAACCCTTCTCTAGGGCAGCTGCCATATTCCAACTTGAGCAGCTGGCCGGATGGGTGGCGGCGAGTGGCGGATGGTAGGGAACTGAGGAGTAGGGTCGAGTTTGAGCTGTCTGGAGGACATCCAAAATGAGAAGCCCAGGAGGTCCTTGGAGTCAGGAGCTCAGGGGGAGCTTAGGACTGGCACATGGACTGGGGCTGATCAGCGTCCACATAGCACTGAGAGCCTCGAGCACGCACCACAAGAAGAGAAGCAGGGCTGACTGTGTCTTTGGAGACTGGAAGAGGAAACAAGCCACAAAGACCGGGAGGGGTCATCAGAGAAGCAGAAAGATAACCAGGGAGCAGTGTCATGGAAGAGAAAGCAGACCATATGAAAGAGGTTCGACAGCATCATAGGCCCCCAGGAGACATCTGCATTGGCTACTGGAACGTGTCCAGTGAACTTTGGTGACTTTGATGAGAGCAATTTCACTCCAAGTCTACAGCTCTTCTCATAAGACCCTAAGGATATCCAAAGAGTGATACATTCAATGATGTGCATCTAGAAGATTGTATATTAGTTATCTATCCCTGCATAACAAGTTACCACAAATTGAGCAGCCTAACCCAACACACATTTATTATCTCACAGTTTCTGTGGGTCGGAGATCCAAGCATGGCTTAGCTGGGCCCTCTGCTTTGGGGTCTCCCAAGGCAGCGATCGAAGTGTCAGCCAGGGCTGAGGTCTCATCTGAGGGTTGACTGGAGAAAAATGTGCTTCTGTGCTCACATGGTTGTTGGCAGCATTCGGTTCCTTGCCATGTGGCCCCCTCTGCCATGCAGCTTACAGCATGGTTGCTTGCTTCTTCAAAGCCAGGGAGGGAGGGAGTGGCTGTCACCAAAACAGATAGTACTGTCTTGTAATGTAATCACAGAAGTGACATCCCATCGCCTTTGTGGTTTTCTTTTAGTTTCACAGAATTTGACTTGCTTTTAACCAAATGACTCCCTCTGAGTGTGTCTGCTCTTCCACCCACACTCAAGGGGAGGGCAGAGGGAATCACTCAAGAACATTCCCAAGAAGTGAGAATGGTCGGGGGGGAGGGGACCTTAGACTCTGTTTGCCACAGATCCCCCTGTCATATTCACCCTACCTTCTCATATATTTTCCTGTCAGCTGTTTCTGCCATTGTTAGTTTGTTTGTACCTGGAAGAATTGGGTCACTGCCCAGAATTGCCTCTAATGCAACACTCAGTTTTTATCTCAATTTTGAAATGACTCCAATTGTGCATGCACGTCCACTGGAGGTACAGACTCCTGATTCTAACCTCTGGACACACTTCTTCACTTTTTGGAACTTCAGTTTTCTCCTCTAAAACAGGGCATAATATTTCCCACATTCCAGGGATGTTGTTGGATTACAGAATAATCACAGTAATTCATGTAAGTCACTTAGCACAGTGCCTGACCCATAGAATATGGTCCATGTCACCTTTTCCTGCTAGTAAGAGAATAAAAGCAAATGAAAGGTGGAATGGGTGCCTAGTTTCTCCCTGTGAAGTACTATTTCAGAAGGAAAAGAGGTCGGGGCATGGAAGGTTAATGGTGATTACCCGTGGCCATGTGACTTAGTGGGGAAAAAAAGTGCCACACAATCCAAGAATTTCAATGTTAACAAATGCTACAGGTGTAACCACGCAGTCCTTCAGCTGGATTTTCCCCTTCAACTCTGGGTATTATTAAACACTCTTTTTAAGTTGGGTTCCTCTGGGCTGACATGCAAGAGAAAAGTTTTGGTCATTTCTAAAATAAAACTCTGTATTTCATAACAAAGTTTAAGGTGGAGATGCTGAAAAATGGAGATACTTGAGCCATCCCTATCTCTGAAGCACAAACAAAACTGTCTAGATGACAGAAACACACAGGAGTGTGATTTTATTCTGATACGGGGGATTTATGGACCCAATTTCATTTGTATTTGTAGAAGTACATAGGTAAAGAGTGGGCCTGGAAAGTAACCTTCAGAGGAGGTGGAAACCAATCTTTCAATATGCATGGAATATTGAATGGATAACTGGAGACATTTTTAAAATCCAAGTAAAAGTTGAGGTCTGCATTAGAGGCAAGGTTGACCCCAGTGAACCAGACTTCACATACTCATAGTATGTCTTCAGAGTATAGGTAGATCTGTTTTTTTTTTTTTTCTTTTTTTGGAAGCATTTTATTTTATTTTTTAATTTTACCTTCTCAATATACATTGTAGTTGATTTTCGTGACCCTTTACCCATTCCTCTTCCCCGTTTCTCCCCTCCCCCCATCAACCTCATATCTATTCACTTGTCTTAACAAGTTTAAGGAATTGTTCTGATTGTTGTGTCTCCCCCCCCATTTGTTTGTGTGTTTATTTATTTACTTATTTTTAGCTCCCACAAATAAGTGAGAACATGTGGTATTTCTCTTTCTGTGCCTGACTTGTTTCACTTAATACAATTTTCTCAAAGTCCATCCACGTTGTTCCAAATGGTAACATTTCATTCTTTTTTTATAGCAGAGTAGTATTCCATTGTGTAGATGTACCACAGCTTCCTTATCCACTCATCAGATGATGGATATTTGGGATGGTTCCAACTCTTGGCTGTTGTAAATAGTGCTGCAATAAACACTGAAGTACAGGAATCCCTTCAGCATGATGATTTCCATTCCTCTGGGTATATTCCCAGCAGTGGAATACCTGGGTTATATGGTAGATCTATCTGTAATTGTCTGAGGAACCTCCATACCATTTTCCATAAAGGCTGCACCATTTTGCAGTCCCACCAACAGTGTATGAGAGTTCATTTTTCTCCACAACCTTGCCAGCATTTATCATTCTCAGTCTTTTGGATGTTAGCCATCCTGACTGGAGTGAGATGGTATCTCAAAGTGGTTTGATTTGCATTTCCTGAATGCTGAGTGATGTCAAGCACTTTTTCATGTGTCTGTTGGCCGTTCGTATATCTTCCTTTGAGAAATGCCTATTTAGCTCCTTTGCCCATTTTTCAATTGAGTTATTTGTTTTTTTCCTGTAAAGTTGTTTGAGTTCCTTGTATATTCTGGATATTAATCCTTTGTCAGATGTATATTTTGCAAATATTTTCTCCCACTCTGTTGGTTGTCTTTTCACTCTGTTTATGGTTTCTTTTGCTGTGCAGAAGCTTTTTAGTTTGATGTAATCCCATTTGTTTATTTTTCCTTTGGTTGCATGTGCTTTTGGTGTCATATTCATGAAGTCTGTACCAACTCCTACTTCCTAGAGTGTTTCCTGTGTGTTTTCTTTAAGGAGTTTTATTGTTTCAGGATGTATATTTAATTCTTTAATCCATTTTGAGTTGATGTTGGTATATGGTGAGAGGTACAGGTCTAGTTTCATTCTCCCACATATGAATATCCAGTTTTCCTAGCACCATTTGCTGAAGAGTCAGTCTCTTCCCCAGTGTGTAGACTTGGTGCCTTTGTCAAAGATCAGATGGCTGTAGGTATATGGGCTAATTTCTGGGTTCTCTATTCTGTTCCATTGATCCGTGTGTCTATTTTTAACCAGTACCATGCTGTTTCGGTTATTAATGCTTTGTAATAATAGCTTTAAAAGTTAGTGTTATGCCTCCAGCTTTATTTTTTTGCTCAGGATTGCTTTGGCTATGCGTGGTCTTTTGTTATTCCATATAAATGTCTGGATAGTTTTTTTTCCATTTCTGAGAAAAATGTCATTGGAATTTTGATGGGGATTGCATTGAATCCGTAGATCACTTTGGGTAATATAGACATTTTTGCAATGTTAATTCTTCCAATCCAAGAGCATAGGATATCTTTCCATCTTCTTGTGTCCTCTTTAATTTCTGTCAACAGTGGTTTGTAGTTCTCTTCATAGAGATTTTTCACGTCCTTGGTTAACTTTATTCGTACCTATTGTTAAGTGTTTTAATTCTTTGGTGGTTATTATAAATGGGCTAGCTTTCTTGATTTCTTTTTCTGCATGTTCACTGTTGGAGTATAGAAATGCTACTGATATTTTTGTGTGTTGATTTTATATCCTGCAACTTTGCTGAAATCATTAGTTGTAGGCATTTCTTTAATAATTGTATACATCAAAGTTGGAATATAGTCTTTATTCTTAATAAACCACACCACCAAGAGTTCTTCAGCAACAATATATTTCCATTTTATTATCTGTTTCAGATAATCAGGAGGTTTTAAGTGAATATGAGACAGTTAGAGATATACAGATTGGAAAACACCTGGCTCTTCCTTGAGGAGCCTTAGAGAAGTGCAGGCTGACTTGCGACAGTCTGATATTAGAAGGCTCACAAGTTTACTTAGTGAACTTGGGAGAAAAGCTCACATTTGTTGACAATACTGATGTTATTCTCCTATCTGTAAAAGCCTGAGCAAGAGGACTGGTTAGTGGTGATGGTGTCATCTATTAGACTCTTTCTTCCCCCTTCCCACACTTCTCAGATCCAACTGGTCAGTAAGTCCTATCAAGTCAATGCCCCCACCATGTGCACTGATGTTTCACCCAGACCCAGCTCATCATCACCAGCTGAGATCACTGCTGTGGCCCTTGGACTGGCCCCCATCCCTGCCATCTGTCCTCACTTACCACCCTGGTGTCAGAGCCACCCTTCCAAACCATCTGTAAAGTCATCGTCACTTAAATTAAAGACATCAACTACTCGCAAGGCCAAGAAATTCAAAGCAACTTAGACCCTCACTTCAGTCTGTTGACAAAATGCAAATGATGTGGGAAGTGACCTTAAGGGGAAGGGCTGGCCACAGAAGAAATTGCAATACTTAACAATTCTTTATTTCTCCTTTTATGCTCATTGCATTTATAAAACAACATGGTGGCATCTTCCACTTGCTTAAACCCTCCCCAGCTTCATCAGCCAAAAGCAAAAGAAAATAACACATCAGTTCCATGGTGTCCAGAAAGGTCCCTCCACTCTTTCTCACCCCCAGTGATCTGGCCCTTTCCTCTTCACATTTGGAGGGGATGAAATATTTGGCAAGTTTGTTCAACCTCCTGGCAATATTCTACCCAGAAAGTCACCCTCCGAGGAACAAGCTTCTGGAGGTCAGAGACTATGTCCCTCTTATTCTCCAATGTTTAGGTCCTCAGTGCCTCCTAGAGGGTATAGCATACAGTAGGCACTCACCAAATATTACATTATATCATACTGAATAATGAATAAATCAATACAAAAAAGAATTAAAGTAACTTTTGCACATATTTTAGTCTTTATGGAATCATTTTCAAAACTGTGGCGACGCTGACAGCAACCCTTTTTCATCATTTAGACATGATTTCAATATGATTTCAACAAACAATAATTGTACCATTTATTGAACAAGCTGTGTGCAGGGAAGTGAATCACTATGGACCTAAACTGAATGATTAATTAGATGAGAGCATTGACCACCAAAGCCTTTATGCTCTGTAATCTTGTCCTGCTTGGATATGAAAGCACAAGGATGTCTAAGAGAAGGACATAACCCCAGGCCATTGGCCCCATGCAGGTCCCATCTGGTGGTGAGATGGGGACCTTCACCTGTAATCTTTTCCAGCCTCACTAGATGGGGCAGGACACACAGCGAGTGCCAACCAGGGCCTCTAGAGTTTGCACTGTAACCTGCGCTAGTTCAGTTTGCCTTACAGGGTGCCTTCTTCACTTTCTGACTCCATTTCCAATTTGGAGAAATAATTTAGAGTCATCCCATCTTACACTACTAGAGCATTATAGGTCTGAAGGAGCACAAGCAAGGAAAATCTAGGTGGGCTTTCTTGAAATGATGAAGAGGCTATGTCTACCTCTTCATAATGCATATCCAGAAAAAAAGAAAAAGTCTTCTCTAGGGTTTTGGAAATTCTCTTTGTTTTGGCTCTGAGCTTGCTTGCAACATGAGAAGTGTGAGCGGCAGCAACTCCAGCCTTCCCTTTCAAAGATATTTAAGTTTCTTTTTTTCCACCTAACAGTCTCTGCGAGATATGCAGATATTTCATGGTTGGGCGGAGCGTGTTTTCAAATAATTGCTGATATCTATGGGTTATGTCTTCACTATTTATTTATGTCTTACCACCTCTCCTTGATACTACTTTCCTGAAAGCTAAGCATCCAGTCACGTCTTGTGTACATGTAAGTAAGTACTGATTTCTTTAATGGGGGCCGAGGGTCAGGGGTGGGGGGCATGGACCGGATTATTTTAAACTTGTTTTAGAATTCTTACCTTTCCATAGACATTGTCCAAAGCCTTTCACAACACCAGAAGTGTACAGCTTTAAAAACTGTCACAAAATTCTCTAAGGCACGTCTTGGATTTTCTAGCTCCCAAACTGGGAGCCATTTTCCAGATCTTTCTGGGGTGGCTGATTTGGTGAGCTCCTGCAAGGAAATGAAAAGGAAAATGAAAAATGAATATCACCCATCCCTCCAGCCAACAGAAACAATTTCTCACCACTATGTAACTATTAAATAATGGCACTGAATGCATTTTAATTGTGACCAATAATTACTGCTCCAAGTTGGTCACCTTAGTTAAAATGGCATTCTGGTTTTACACTTGGCTCAGTCATTTGATAAAAGAGGAAGCAACGTGTTGGGATAGTCATAAAGGAATAATTTCATTGTGTTCCAGGTTTCATTTGATGTAAAGGAAATTCCTCAGCATCTCTGGAATATCCAGCAGGCTTCTCAATCCCTGTTAAATATATCCACGCTCTCACAGTGAGCGGTTCTCTCATTCCCGTGTTCTTTAAATTGCTGGCCTCATCTCTCGTGCTGAGCACTCATTTGCTCACCATTTATTTACTTCTCCACTGACTCCTTCAACTCGTTAATCGACTGCCTCCCTTATGCACTCCTTGATTCGTGAATGCATCCTCCTGTAAACACTGAA
The DNA here is from genome assembly GCF_000696425.1 of Galeopterus variegatus. Lineage (NCBI taxonomy): Eukaryota > Metazoa > Chordata > Mammalia > Dermoptera > Cynocephalidae > Galeopterus > Galeopterus variegatus. Next base: position 161,232 of record NW_007727524.1, read on the forward strand.
TGTGGACCCTCAATGCTGAAACACAGCAGAGGGCTCTGAGCTCTCAAGGTGCTCACGCACTGGTGGGTAAGGATGGGACGTACCACACAAAATAAAGCACTCTCAGATCATTGCTGTGACTAAAATGTGGAAAAGGAGTATAAAGGAGTTAGTGAACTTGTGAAGGGTGGGCAATATTTTATGAAGACGGTTGTTGAAAGTTTGGCCGAATGGATTTTCCAGGTGGGGGTGGTGGAGAAGGGCATCCCTAGGTAGCAGCAACATCACACAGGTTCAGAGTCATGGAAGTCCTCAGCGTGTTCAAGAAATGATGGATATCTCCATGTGGCTCAAGTGAGAATAAAATGGTGGGAAGAGATGGGAAATAAAGACCAAAGTTAGGACTGGGGGACAGACTTTGAGGGCCCATGATGCCATGTCAACGTGCTTAGACTCTATCACTTGAAGAACATGTTCTAGAATGCCATTTTATGTGCAAATTACTGAATCTAGATCTCAGACAAGTTTAGTTTCAATCATCAGCAATCATTCCTTACTTATCTTTCTGGTCACATCTCTCATGTTCTGCTTTGCCAACACTCAGTGTACACATAGGGGACCTGGGACTTAGAAGGAGAATATTTCTTTAACCTCTACATGTTAGACAAGCTTTATGCAGATGTTGGTAAGTCTACAGAATTCCTCATGACTGAAGTTTCTATCACCTGTCCTTGCAGTCAGAGATGTTAAAAAAGTAGGTTAACCAGCCAACCAGCTGAAAGGCCTGCAGAAAGGGAAAGTGGGCAGAGCTAGCCCTTCACCCCCCAGGAAGAGAAGACCCCATCCATCTATGGAAATAAGAACAGGAGCATAAGACTATTTCCATATAAGGTCAGAACACCTGTGGGTGAGGAGATGCCAGTGGCCATGAGAAGAAATACGGGGGAGACTCTAATTGTGTATGGAATTCAAATCCTTTGCTGCTTGATAGAGCTGAACTGAGTTCACCAAACCTACCAAGTCCCTTTGAGCATCCAGGAATCCACATGGGAACAAAATGTAAGGTGATGCTTTCGTAAGTGGTTTCTGGAATGTTCACTCATGTCCAGGAAATGAACTGCTGCTACCACATCAGTCTTCTCAAGGTTTCATGCTCCCAACCATCTTGTTCTTTTCCATTTGCATGTGTCACTCATGGGTCCCCACCCTCTGATATACATGCCTCTCTCTCCATCTCTACCTTCTGAAGTTCTCTTCACTTGTCACAGCCCAGCTCTGATGTCATTTCCTCCAAGATGGGTCTGCTGGCCTCCCCAAAGTCTATTTGGTGATCTGTTCTTTCTCTGACCTCCCACTCCTTTTCCTGACAAAGTTGCTCCTGGAGTACTGGAAAGAGACAATGTTGTCACCATTACTCTCCCAGTCAGCTAAAATAGTGCCTCTGATCAGCAAGAGATGCCTTGGAACAGGGCTTTCTCTCCAGTTGGCTGTAGCCTATACCAGGGTCAATTAGAGCCCAAGTTGGCCTGTGTGCAGAAGCAGAACAACTACAGCAGGAGTTCTACTGGAAATCAGAGGAGACAGCAGTCACTCAGATGGTGGCCAACCTCAGAGAGTGGACAAAGCCATGTTGGTGCACCCCAGGGTTATGTCATACAGGGTAGCAGTGCCATGTCCTGTATATCCGTGCTATGTCCTGCCCTGATAAGAAGTAACCAGAGCCAGAGATGCCGAGTGGTCTGAAAGGTCCCATTACATTTGCATGACAATTTATGCTCTGCTCCCTAAGTAGCATCCCTCTCAAGAATACCCCTAAATACACAGACCATAGGATCCATTTTCTTACCTGACAGGTAAGCAAGAGATCATAGCCGAATGAGGTCAGAGGTCACGCTTAAATTCTCTGCTCTGCCACATTAGCAACTTATCCAAGAGTCAGTCAAAGGCCTGTAGTTCTTTTGTTCAAATTTCATCATATCCCTCAAAGCTGTACTACCAAGACACCCCCTACAGCTTCAAATGCCGGGTCCCTCCCTCCCACAGGTTTCAGCTAAAGTTGATGCCATGTATGTAATTAACCAGATGCTTAACCAAGATGTGCGGGTCAACAAAGACCATTTGTTAGTGGGACTTAAGAGAGAGTGCAGAATTTAACATATCACTTCATCATCTATGCTTTCGGACACCTCCCATCATATAATCCCTGATGTACTCACCCACCCACCTACTCCTTCCCTCACCCATACATCCACTGATGTATAATTGCTTGACTCATTCATTCATTCATCATATTTTTATTCATCCATCATTCACGCACCCACTCATCCAACCAACATTTCTGAATATCTGGCTGAGTTAAGATGTTGTGCTGGGTACAGTGTTACAATGCATTGGTGACTGAGGGACTGAAGGGACAGAGAGAAGAAAGGGCAGGAGGTGGACTGTATCGCACAGGCAAGTCTTGTAAGCACACACGTGAGGGCCGTGATAGAGAGTCGTACAAAGTGCCCAGGGATCCCATCACCCTTTCCTGCATTTAATGTAGTACTTATAGAGAGTTCTAAAAACTTCAGTACTCAAAAATTCAAGATCCTCGGAGGAAGAAAAGATCAGAAAGAGAAAATAGATCTTAGCAAATAAAGGTATCTAGAGGAATTCTCTTCTCTCCCACTGACTGATTGAATGTAGAAGGGACATTCTACATTCAAACGTGGCCAGCACACGTTTCCAGCTCCAGTGTGAGTGACCAGGATGCCAAGGCCTTGAGCAGGCGCAGCACGGAGCCATCTGCTCTCACCTGAAGGCCCATCCTGGGGTATTCTAATTCCTGACCTGGTACACAGAGGCCTCCGTGCATAGTGATTGTCATCGTGATTAATTTTCTTGTACTTGCCTCCAGAGCTTGGAGTTGGTCTTTGATAACCCAGGTTTATTCTCTGAACTCTCAAGGTCTGAAATCTGCCTTCCTTCGTAGAACCAACCTGGATTTTTAGAATGCATATGCTGCCTTTGTTGGGACCAGAGTCTACTTCTCTAATAAATGACTCTGTGCTTGGTCATGTGACTGGGATAGGTCAATGGGCCATGAAAGACTTCACAAACACTTGTGAGGTAGAGCTTGCTTTCTTGCATTTCTGCCATTGTCATGAGAAGAACATGCCTCAGAAACTCCACTTGCCCAAGGAAAATGAAAGACACATGGAGCAGAGCCGCCCTACCCACCCCACAGACCTGCAGTGAGAATGAGACACGGAGTTGCTGCTGCCGAAATCAGAAATCAGAACCACACAGCCAAGCCCAGCCTGGATCCAATGCACCCCAGCTGGACCACAGATGAGGACGTGGTCAAAGAGGACTGTGGTTTGAGCCATCACATGTTATGGTGGTGAGCTGTGCACCAGAAGTAACTAATACGGTAGTAATATCATAATCTCTAAATCATAGTCAAGCATGCTGGAGAACAATGAGATTAAATGACCAAGGTCACTCAGCTAGTAAGTGGCTGAGCTGGGCCTTGATCTTTTCATCACCCTGCAATATTACCTCTCTCTAAGCCCCACCGCCCTTATAATGTGATCTAATCTGAGGTTGCCGTGAGACCGAGAAATGCTGGTGCAACACACCTTGCCCTGCCTATTAATTTACTGAGTGTTCAGCTACATGCCAGTCACTCTTGGAAGAGCTTTGCATCAATTATAATAATAAAATATCAGCCACTCTGGCTACTTATGGAATTGTGTGGCAGTTCCCTGTGGCTATCATGACTATCTCCAGTTGTCCATGGGGCCATGGAGCTCAGGAGCCAGGTCTTATGCATCTCATCCTGGCCAGGGCTGTCATAGTGCCTAGCACAGAGTAGACACCAGAGGTACTCGCTGGAGGAATGCATTAAAAATTAACTGGGTGTTTGGGTCTCTTTACAGACAAGAAGCTTCCAAGAATACAGACCTGGGACAATGTGAGCCTCAACAGCTTTCTAACCTAAATTTCATGTCCTTCTTTTATTGCATTCACTTCCTTAAAAAGTATATATTGCTATTTTCTTTTTGCCTGCCTCCTCCGTACTCGCAAACACAACCACACATACATACTATTTTGTCAAAACAGTAGCTTGACAATAACATACTGCACCTTGGCAAACTCATATCTTTGCTAAAATTACACCGAAGCAAAGTTTGTCGCTGGTTACATTTTTTAAAAAAGACACACTATCCCGTTTCATTAACTTCAAGTTAGAAATCATTCTGAACTTACGCAGCAGATAGAACCCCACGTGTGCCACGCACACACGTGCTCACACACAAAGCCTGCATTTTGCACCTCTCATGTACTTCTGTCATATCAGTTGCCAACACAGAAGGGGCACATGTCTGAGTTTCTTTGCTGTTCCTAATTACACCGAAACAGAAAAGCTTGCATTTTCCACATGGGAAAGCTGTCTTTTTCCTCAAGGTCCAGAGAGAGTCTCGCTGCCTTTGTCCTTTGGTTTGGCTGAGCATGGGCAGTTAGACGTGCCTCTTACTTGCCTGCGACGTGCCAAATGGGAGCTCGAGAAATCCGTGTCCTTGGCCGTGCTGCAGCTTTGTCTGTAGCACAAAGAGCAGGGGCTGTGGGGTGGGTGAGTAGATCCTGCCATGTGGACCCTTGGCCCATGATGTCAGCTACACCAGAGGTCACAACCCTGCTCTCCCAGGTACTGAATGCCCCACAATCGGCATGTGAAAGTGCCTCGTTTGACCTTATTATTTTTCCTTTGATCCAATATTTAAAATGAGGATTTTACATCTAAATTTTCAGCTTCTCTGGAAGAGCTGAATGATGAGGCAGCCACGGGTCTCAGTTCAGCTTGTGGCCACCGTGGCTGGAGCTGTGGAGGGCTGAGTCCTTCACATCTGACGGACACTTGCTCCCCACTGGGCATGACCTCAGCCACCCTGTCAGCTCCCATCAGGGAGGCTTGCTGCTGGCTTCTGGCTATCATTGCATTGCTCCATTTATTATTTTTTCTTTATAACAGAAGAATATTCGTCTTGTCCTTGTCACTATCAAAAGTAAAAAAAATAAAATAAAATGTAATCTAGGAATACCATGTTTCGGGAAGCTGTTAATGAGCACATTTCTTTCTGAGCATGAAGACATTTCTGAACAGCTAATGGAAAACAGTGCCAACCATGTACAGTGACACCTCCCCATGTCCTTGGTCCTCTGGGTACTTCACAACCTTTTGATGGTGAAAGCCTTTTCTTCTCCCATTAAAAAGCAGGTGGTACAGTGAATAAGGGGGCAAACTTGGGTTCAAATCGTGTCTTGCAATTTCATAGCTCTGAGACCTTGAGAAAGTTGCTCAGCTTCTATGAGCTTCAATGTCCCTTTTGGTGAAAGAGGAGTAGTAAAAGCTACCTCCAGAGGTGTGGCGAGGAGCCAGGGAGATGGTGAGCTAAACTGAGGCTCAGTAAACCCTCAGAAACATTTTCTGTTCCTTACCATGAATCAACAAATAGAAAGAGAAACCAAAGCAACGACACTGTGATCTTACGAAATTTAAGCAAATTAAATTATTGTTGAAGTGATTTTTTAACTGTTTGTCATTTTTGTAATCTTGAATAAAATCTATGCTGAAAAAAATATTGAAACAGACACAGACACACATACACACATGCACATGCTGTGGGGTGGAGGGAGACCACTGTTTACCGAAAGTCAGCTTGCTTTCCTTCCTCTGAACAAAACTCTTCCTCATTTCCAAGATGGCCATTTGCAGTGGCCATTGGGCCAGTTCTTGCCAACAGAATGACCCAAAGTGATGAGTGTCACGTCTGCTGAGTCTTTTGGAAAGCAGTAGGTGGTCTGCTCCATAGTATTGTTCCCTTCTGGCAGCTGAAAACAGATGACGAAGGTAAGATTCTAGAGGATGGTGAAGTCACAAAATAGAATGCAGTTGGGTTCTTGAGTCACAACGTGGAGGAAAGCTGCCTGCTGACCAGACGTGGATGTTATTTTATTCAGGCCCTTATACATCTCAGTGCCTGTTTCAATAGTTTAACCAATCCTAAATAACGTTCTTGGGATTCACACAGCACATAGTTTATAGAATTTGAGGCTTCATAGAGAGCATTGTGACCACCCATTGAAGAGCATTAGCAGATGGCAAAGGTCTTTGGGCCACATATGAGACTTAACAATGAAGAGAATTTTTTAACTTCCAGATATAGCCATCACTGAAAAGGTTCCCGTCGGTCAGTTAGCCAGTCAACAAATAGCGACTGCATACTTATCTTAGGGCAGTACTTGTCAACCTAGAAGGGTGAACAAGACAAAGAGTCATTGCATTCAGAGAATTTACATTATGTGATCACTGCCTGGCTAGTTTTGACCATCTAGTTCTGCTCCTCCTTGGTTATGGCCTTATTTAACTTTGTAAATGATTAACATTGTAGATCCTCTAGTGCAAAACCTTCACTGGAACACCTGTGTGCAAGAGGGGGTGGTCAGATGATGTGCCATGTATTTGTGTGTTGGCACTCAGCCCCATACTTGTCCTGTAGTCTACACTCTTTTAGTGTAGACCTGAAAACTACATTTCTCAGTCTCCTGTCAACTGCCTCCAGCTGTGCTCTGCCAACAGGAAGGATGAGCACAGGTCGGAAGTCAGGGTGGGAGGCTAAGGGTGACAGCAAATCTCAGCAACATTGTCAGTGAGCCCAGCAGGTCTGTGAGAATGCAGGCTCCTGGAATACTGTAGCTCCCACAGAAAATCATGGGCTTTACCATTTCCATGGATCCAGGCAGCAGAAACTCAGACTGTCTCGAAGCACCTGTGCCAGGCTGGACCAACTCCAGCCACTTTGTTCATGGTGTTATCACTCCACTTAAGAAGCAAAATCCATGGATAGGCCAGATTGGCTTAGCTCAAGCAAAGACCCACATCTTAGCTAGAAGAAGTCCAGGTAGACTCAATGACAGCCACACCAGACTAGATTTAATGCAAAGACAAACCAGGATATTAATAGCAGAAGATGTGAGGGAGCCTCACCAATGATCTAAGACCTAAGTCCAGCCACGTTAGCACGCTGCTCAAAATCTTGCCTGGGCTCCCAATCCTGTTCAGGGTTAGGTCTAAGCCTTCACATGGCCTATATTAAATGGTGCCTGTCACCCTCTCTTGTGGAACCTGCAGCTGCTTCCCATGTCCCTGCATTTAAAATGCAGCAACACTTGTAGTTTTCCCAACATCATCTGTGTCACAGTGCTGCACCTTTGTCTACACTGTTCCCTCTGCCTGGAGCACACTGACCCTCCTCTTAGTCTTCCACAGTACAGCTCTCTTGGTTTTTGCCAGTAATTTTTTAACCCCCAGCACAGGTATCTCATTCTCTGAAATTGTCCCTTTACTTCCTCCTCAGGTGACTTTCAGTGTTCTCCCTCTAGTCTATGGAGTGTCTTATGCTTGTCTATATCATTATATTTATAAACCATATTATAAAATTTACCCCAGGGCCCACAACAGTGCCTGGCCCATGACAGACAACAATTATAACCATAACAGCTGTCAAGATGTATTTATTCATTCACTCAACAAATACTTATTGAATACCTTCTTCATGTCACAGACTGCTCTAGGCATTGGACAAAACATATTGTACACTCATTCAGTACTAGCCATTGTGCAAAGACTATACATCCATTATCCATTGCAGAATCCACAGAGAGAATAAGTAAATACTTAACAAATAAATAAAAGAATAAATATGGCTCTATCTCCAACTAGACTGTAGACTCTTTGAAAGCAGAAATTGAATCTCTTAGCTCTGTTTCTCAGGTGCTTAATACGGTGCATGACTAGGGTGATCCCACATCCCACGTCGTCCAAAACAGTCCTTATTTAATTAAACCTGTCATTCCAGCACAATTGTGAGCAGCACTCCCTTCCATTCTCAAGTGCAGGTGTGTCCAGCTTACCCAACGCATGGCTCCTAGAGAGTGCCATATTAATGCTGGTTTAACTGAATAGAACTGGCCCAAGGTAAAGAAAGAAGTCAAAATTAGAAAGCAGCCCCCACTCCAACTCCAGAGCTTTTTCCAGTTTCTGAAGAAAATCAATCTGTTGTGAGTAGACTTCACACTTAAAGCATCAAAGAAAAGCAAGTCATAGATAATCTAACTTAGTGGGCTAAGAAGAAACCCCTCACTTATCTACTTCACCATGCTCATTTTAAAGATAAAGAATCTGAGCCCAGACAGGTCAACTAAGCTGCAATGAACATGGGGCGAATCCATGACTGGAATCCAGGTCTCTCAACGCCAAGACTAAAGCTCACTCTGGCCCTCCTGAGGATCCCATCTGGCCATCCTCTCTTAAGCCTCCAGGACTTTGCACACATTCTGCCTCCCTGGTATGTTCCTGCATATATTGCAAGTGCTTGATGACCTAAGTCAACCCCATTACCCTGAAGCCCTCCACTCCTGTGACCCACAGGCTCAGTTCTGAGTTCTTCTTCCCATTTCTACATGATTCACTCCATCCCTTGGCTTGCTCAGAAATAACAGATTAACTCTAGGGGCTGCTTTGTTTCTAGAAGGAAGCTTCCTCAGGGCAGAGCTCAGGCCCCATATGTCCCTATCTCCCCCCGATCCCCAGCACCACCACCTTGGTACATGGCATGGGCTATGTATGGTTGAATTAACTCTATTATCATTTCTAAAACACATATCTCAAGATTAAACTTCTGCTCTCTGTTAATTAAATGCATATTTTCTCATTATAGATTTAAGATTCATATTCAATATATTTATGATTCATAGAGTGTTTATTTGCCAAGGTTCTATTCACAGACATTCACTGAACCCCATCTTGGTGAAAGGCAAAGTCCTGGGCATTGCAGAGTCTCCCTGGGAGAGTCAGGGAGGAAAGATCCACAGGTCAATAAAAAATGATTACATTGTGCTGTGATACTGTCATGCCTGAGACCTGCAAATAGATTGCAAGTTCTTAGTTATTGTGGAAGACAAGCCATCTCCTACACTGGAGGACTCAAGGAAGGCTTCACTGAGGAGGTGACTTTAACCTGTTCTCTGAAGAATGAGCAAGAGATTTCTGTCAATGATTAACCCCTGCAGTAAACATTTAGTCTATCCATGGCAGAAAAGACTTTGGATTCTTCAGGTGTTTTTTTGTTTTGTTTTGTTTGTTTGTTTGAGATTTGAGATTCACTCATCTTTTAGCCACTAGGGTCTGTAAGAGCTGAAATGATTTTTTTAAATTGAAACATAATTGATTACACATAATTGTGGAGTATAGAGTTGAATATCAATACCCATGTACAATATGTGGTGATCAAATCAGGATAATTAGTACACTCATCTTTACAAAATGTAATCATTCTTTGTAATGCTTAACCAATCTCTCGCTAACCCCCACCTCTTTCCCACCTTTAATAACCACAGTTCTGTTCTCTCCTTTCACAAGCTCATTGTATTATTGTGATTGTTCTTTCTTTCTTTCTTTCTTTCTTTCTTTCTTTCTTTCTTTCTTTCTTTCTTTCTTTCTTTCTTTCTTTCTTTCTTTCTTTCTTTTTTTCTTTCTATAGTCTACATAATTCATCTTCTTACTTTGTCCCCAGTGATCCAAGAATTCCAGTCACCCCCTAGATGGTGGATGAGGACCTCTTCTTGGATTTTACATCACCCCTCCTCAGTCCACTTGGTAATTTGCTCTAATTCATATGGTAAAATGACAAACCCCCTCAACTCTCCAACCAACACCCAGCATCATCTGGGCCAATCACAGTGTCTCTTACTGGCTGTGTGACCCAGGGCAAGTCACTGACCTTTCTCGAGCATCAAGGTCTTCATCTTTAAAATGGGGATGATAGTGATGCCTACTCATTAAGGTTTTTGTGAGCATTAAATTAAATGAAGCATGGAAAGCCCAAGGACAGTGCCTGGCACCCGTTAAGTATTACGTACTTACTGATAAGCAAATAACTATCTCTGTTATCATCACTGTCATCATTAACAATACCAACAACAGCAACAGCATCATGACAATTGTAAACTGAGTACTTATTATATGGTAGGAGCCAAGCCAAGCAATGTATATACTTTTAACAACTCTCCGGTAGTATTCATTTTACACACAAGAACACTGAAGCTTGAAAAGGTTAGGTCATGTTCTAAAGGAGTAAATGACACAGACAAGGCAAAAGTGTCACCTTTACTCCCTGATACACAAGGTCTTTGGCCATCCCAGATGTTCCATGGTTCCAGCAGAGACTGAAATGTCTATACCACATCACATCACTACCTCCAACTTAACAGATTTTTGCCTGATCCCCATCCCAAACTGTTAAATTGAGTGAGTTCTTCAGTTTCCTGGCATTGGTGGGGTGTCCCAGCTGAGCCTTCACAGAGTCCTCAGCCAGGTTTCTGGATTCCTGGTCAATGAAGGAAGAGATTCAAGGTCAAGGCTCAGATAACAAAAGGAAACTCACCTGTCCTCACAGACCTCTGGGGACAGACTCCTTCTAAATTGTTAGTGCATGACTAAGCCCAATGATGGGCAAAGACCACACACCCAGACTCACTGGGCTGCCCCAGGGCATTGTCACTAGCCAGGCTGGAACATCGGCTGCATGCCCACCCTCAGCCACTGTAATCCATCCTGTAATCTGTGTGACCCTCCAGCATAGATGAGGGGCTAACACATACCCCTCACCTCATTCCATCCCCATTCTGTTTGGGAAGCAGCAGAAATGCCCTCACTTCTATAGGAGAGGAAACCGAGGCACAGAGAGTTAAGTGATTTACCTTGGGTCACTTAGTTACTCATTCCAGGTGCTGAATCACATATGGAGCTCCTCTCCCACCAGGGATGTCCCACCAGGAGAGAAAGAGCCACCCGAGACCAAGCTTCCTCCCAAGGGCCTCCCTACTGGTGCCAGGGGCCAGCCTGCCAAAGAGAATCTGCACAAGCTCCTTTCTTGAGTCAGCATCTCCTTACGGACCCCACAGGATTGTGCTGGCATCATGTGCGCTCTCAGATACTGCTGCCTTAATCTGGAAAAGCTAAAATGGAAGAAATCGCTACCCGGTCTTTATGGACTCCATTGTGTCTCTGTAAAATTAGTATGTTGAAATCCTGATCCCAGCACATCAGAATGTGGCTGTATTTGGAGACAGGTTCTTTAAGGAGGTAATTAAGGTTACATGAGGTCATAAGGGTGGGGCACTAACCCAATAGGACTGTGTCCTTATACAAACAGGAAGAGACACAAAGGTCATGTGAGGATGCAGTGGGAAGGCGGCTGTATGCAAGCTAGAGAGAGAGGCCTCCAGTGAACCAGCCCTGCCAGAACCTTGGCCTTTACTTTCAGCCTCCAGAATTGGGAGAAAATAAATGTCTGCTGTTTAAGTCACCCCATGTGTGGTATTTTGTTATGGCAGCCTGAGCTGACCAATACAACAGCAAGCAGCCCTGTGGCTGGGGGGGGAGCACCACGTACAGGAGCATGAAGTGTGTATTTTTAGCAAGGGGGTCATACACACAGACCCACACGAGGAAGCCTTGCCTTTACAAGGTGGACATCCCACCCCAAGGCTGAAGGGGCTCTGGCTTTAGTCTTTCTTTCACTTCCTCATCAATCCTAGACTCAAAACCAGAAACATGCACCTGACCAGAACCCAGGGACCTCGTGCCGGCACAGGCTGGGCCTCCCGCCTTTGCTTGTGTGTCTGTCAAACCAGCCTCCTTTGCCTGAAAAGGACAAGTCAGAGCCATCTTTCAGGAGTTTCCTTCCCTGACAGACATCAGCAGGGTTAGAATAAACTGCATAAGTTATCAGCTCCTCAGGAAAGAACATGAAAAAGGCCCTTCTATCACTTAATGAAAAATAGCTTCTTTTTTGGACAGAACTTCATAGGCCTGCAATCAAGCCATGGCGCCCCTCTCCCCTCCCTGACGTGCCATGCAGGCAAAGCAAGTCGGCATCTATTAATAATATTTTCTCCTGCTCCTTTCATTTTTCTGCATGTCCTACCACTGTCAGGCCCCGTGATGCAGCGGAGCCTTTATCTCGTCCGAGTCTGGCCTGTCAGGGTGATAAACAATTCTAACAAGAATCAGAATAAAGATCTTCCCAGTAGACTCTGCCGAGAGATAGAGGCTTTTCTCATTTTCTCGACGGAAAAAAAAAAAAATTTAATCTAGCGGCTCCGGCTTTTTTCAAGCGTCACATTCAAAGAGATGCAAATTTGTCAGAGCCGAGACCCCAGCTGACTCTGAGCACTGCATGAATGTCAAAGGGGGAGGCAGTGTCTTTGACATGGCTGCCTTTTTTGGCGGGGGTGGGGGGCGAGGAGTTCTCCGTCGAGTGTTAAAAAAAATAAGGTTTTGCTTTGTAGTGCATGTTTCAACAATTTTCATAAGTTTTCTTCTGAAATAAAAAACTGCCACTGGGAAGGAAAAGAGGAGGAAAGGGACAGAGGGACAGATGGGGATTGGGGGTGAAGGAGAAAAGAGCCCTAGAAAACAACTCCACTGATAGTCGGGCTGGGCTGGGATGCAGTAACTGAGCAGGTTAGTGCGGGGTGAGGTGCTGAATGAGTGCATGAATGGGTTGAGATGAGTGAATGAATGAATGCATGCATGCTTGCATGCACACGTCAGAGAGTGTGGAACTCAGCCTTTTGTTAGGTCTGGGCATTTTCCTAAGTTCATGGAAACCGTTCACACCTCTATATATTTATTCCTCAGTCACAATTAGCGTGAAGGCATCTGCGTGTTCTCATCTTCTGCTCTGGGGGTTGCCTGGGTTCAGAGACTGAGACAACAAATACAGCTTGAAGGGATGAGTGGACGAGGCAGGAGACCAAACAGGGAAGAATGGCAGATTAGGGTGCTGGTGGGCTAGAGAGAGCCTGGCGGTGGCCAGCGCCAGCCTCCTGGACTCTTGGGAGCTGGGCCATGCCCAGGGTAGACTGCAAGCACATGCTTGCCAGTGGCCCCAAGGCCTCTGTGGAATCTGCAGCCTCAGGTTGTAAAGGTGAGCCACACTGCCTCCTCAGCCCCCTCTCTTGGGGCACTGTCTCAGGTCCTGTGAAGCCTTCAAGTCTTCTCCAACACTTCTGTGGTTTTCTGAGTTGAGAGCATCCAATGCCCACATTCTCATGGCCTCTTTGTCTCTGCTCTGGTTGGTTTCTCTGTCCCCCAGCTACCTCCAGACCATCCCTTGGTCCTCACTCAGCACCACTTCTTCACAGCATCCCTAACACAGGCCATTGTGTGTCACAGACTTTAACAAAGGCCAAAGTTAATGGGGGTCTGTGATCACGTAAGGAGAAGGTAATAATGTCAAGTAAAATCTCAGCCCTTGCTGGAGTGGCCCTAACACTGGCCACAGGCTGTACCTGACGCCTCTCTCTCCTGGTGGGTTCTCTGAGACCATGGGGCTCTGATGCTCAGTCTCCTTCTCTAGACAGGGAAGCCTCAAGCACCTGCTCTTCTGTTACGCAGAGAAATTGAACTCTTCTTAGCCCATCACAGTCTCTCATCTGGCCTGTCATCTCCCTGGAATGGATCTATTATGGAGTTAGATTTGTATCGGCGGGTCCTGTACATCCTTTCCCTTTCCTGTTCTTGCTCTTGCCATCCGGGAATCTTGTGCACAGCCAGTGTGTGTATATATGCATGAGGAGGTGGCTTGGTTAGAGTGAGGATCAGGGTGCTGCATGGCATAGGATGTGTATATTGAGGGAAAGGGATCTGGAGGTCCTTCCATGAACACAGAATGCTATGAATAAGGTCTGTCTCATCTTCACAAAAGTGCTTGGCACCTACCAGATCATTGTGCTGTCTTCCCTGTTGCCAACCTCTCCTAGCACCAGCACGATACATGGCTGCACAAAGCACTGGTTGAAGATCCAAGTGATGACCACCTTCTGCACAGAGCACTTGAAATAATGAACAGCCGTAGATGTCATCCTTGTACCCGTCTCTCGTCGCTGAAACCCCTGGGCACTGCATTAGACCATTGTCATCTTGCCAGCACTTGGTTATTAGCCAATTAAGAGTGAGAAGCCTTCTACCAACCTTAAATAATTCCATTCTGGAGAAAGGGTTCTGGCAGCACACACAGCTCTCTGAAAGGGAAGATGGGCAGAGGCCCATGGCTTTGTTAAATAACCAGTTGCTGCAAAGACATTTTCTCTGCCCTTGAAAATGTTTAAGAAGTTCGAACTTTGCCCCCTTAGAGTTTGGGGGGGGGGACTTCTTGACAAGTCACAATTAGGACTAGCACTCTATCAGGAAATGAAGCATCACAGAGTATTTCTCAGCTGGCTGGAGATAATAACAAAGAGGAATCTAGGGCTACACATTGAATCCAACATGCAGCAGTTGAGCACGGAGCTGGGTTCAAAAGCCTAGATCTGCAAGCTGCGGTCCAAGACCTCTCCCCGCTTTAGCCAAGTGTCCTTAGGAAAAACACACCAATTCTCTGATTTTCAATTCCCTTGTTAAAAACAAACAGACAGCAACAAAAGATTAGAAATTCCTAACCCATCAGCTCGCAGGATCATTGAGTCAAGTAAGATACAGAACGTGCTTCCCAGCCTATGAAGGGTCAGAAACGTCCCTCATGACCACTGTTCTTCTCTTTTCTCAGTCTGATGATATTTCAGCCCCACTGCCCAACAAAAATGCCTCCGCCACCACAGTGGAGTCCTTCTTATCTTAGCAGAACATTTCCTCTCCATCCTCTGCTTTCAGAGGACATGTGTTTCTGTGTCTTTACCAAGAGCTGCCATGTTCTCACTGTCTACCTTGAGTTGGATCTGATGCCTCTTTCCACAGGCTGCATGTTCCTCCAATACTGATGTATGTCACATTTCCCCCTGGAGCCTGGCACAGAGGATGGGCTCAAAAAGGATCAGTGAGTAAGATTAATGCAAACCTGCATGAGCAAATGATTGCATTAAGTGCAATCCCATAAACCATAGAAAGCAGCTCCATAAACATTTCTTTAAGGAGTTCTGGTAAATATGGGGGAATAGGCAGGTCCTCAGCGTCACTCTCTCCCACAAATCCACCAATTTACAACTATAAAAATGTAACATCAGCCAAGCTGGGGCCACTGGAGCTCAGGGGAAGAGGAGGAGAGACCTACAGAGTTCATGAAGGTGGGAGAAACCACGATGAGAGAAAGAAAAAACTACTTTGAGTGTTTCAGGCTGAGGACACTTTAAGGCTGCAGCTGCTGGGCACATGGAGCAGGAGCTGGTAGAAGCCACAGCTGTGCCCTTTGGATGGAGTTGCTTGGAGGCGGCAGGTGAGAAGAGGGCCTTGGCAGCCCCCAAGACAGCAAGACCACTAGCAGGGTTCCCGTGGACCCACGCAGGAGTGAGGAGCCAGAATAGCTGTAAAAGGGGAGCCATTTAGAGGCCAGTGAGTCATTGCAAGGGACTGGTGCAGGGTCCATCCCATGGGAAGCGTTTGCAACACAGGTGGTGGGGGAGACAGGCCCACCGGGAGAACACTGGGACACAGCAAGGACAGCTCATCTGCCCCCAATCAGCACAGGACCACTCAGAGGAGGCTGGTCGGGAATGCAGAATTGCATGAGGTGCAGTTTGACGAAAAAACTCAGGCCAAGGTAAGATTTTCTACATGACCCAGGTGCATTGGGTCTCTAGAGAGCCAGAAGTACCTATAATGTCAACTATTAAACCCTGAGCTGCACAAAAAACCTTCCCTAGGGAAACAGCAGCAAAGCAGCAATTTAGCTCAACCACACAGATCAAGTACTGGTTCCCACAGGAAGTTCTTCCGTTTAAGAAGTAAGCAAAAGACAAAAAGTTAGTTCTCACCCAGGCACACCACCAGCACCTTGGGGCCTTCCAGGGGACATGAGGCATAGAGAACGGGACCAGACCACAGTCCCATAATCAGGCACACCATGCCAATGCCTCAGAGCCCACCCGAGGACCCGAGGCTTGGATCTGGGGACCGGACCCCCTTTCCACAACCAGGCACACCACGCCAGTGCCTCAGGGCCTGCCTGGGGACCTGAGGTATGGAGTCAGGGACCAGACCCCCCTTCCACAACCTAGCACACCATGCCAGCACCTCGGGGCCTGCCCAGGGACCCAAGGCATGGATCTGTAGACCAGACACTCCCCACAACCAAGCACACTTCCAGCACCAAGGAGCATGCCAAAAACATCACCTCCATGTGGGTGGCTTACCACAGCCACCACCATAACTATGGCTGCCACAAAAGTGGCTAGATGCCACAACCACCACACAGATCCTCCACCAGCCACTGGAGTGCGTTGACACAAGGAGAGTCACCAGCAGAGATAAAGAAAAGAAGAGGATGCGTCTCTCCACAAAGCTTATTTCAGAGTGACAGAAGGAGCATCTGCTCTACGATAATATTGGGGGACCTGAACACACCTCTCAGCAGTGGACAGACCATCTAGGCAGCAAATCAACAGAGTAACCACTACTCTTTCAGAGGGAGAGAAGAAATCTAGGGTAATTAGAAGTGGGAGGGGGAAGGGAGAGGGGGATGGGGTGAGATTGGACAAGGGACGCAAAGAATAAGTATGATTTGTAACAATATATATGCCAGTAATATTGATTTGATCAACATATCTCAATGTTGAACCTCAAAAACATGCATAGTCAATTTTGATTCAATAAAAAATTTTTAAAATCATTTCTTTATCTGACAACCCTGTGGTCCAAAAGAGGGGCAACATTAACATGTATTGACTGTATACTTAGATGAAGACTGCTCTGTGCTTAACTGGAATTATCTAATTAGTATTGAAAAATACCACCGAGTAGGTTATTACTCATGTTTTATTTAGAAAAAAAAAATAATAACTTGCTTTAAAGTTGTTGATTAAATTTGAGCAAAAGTCTCAGTTGCCTGTCCTTCACATGGCAAAATCATAATTCATTCAATCAACACATATTTGTTGCAGGCCTGCTACACACCAGGCATTGGGTTAATCACCAAGGATCAAACTGGCAAACAAGTTAACATGGTGTCTACCTGCAATAAGCTCCTATTATAATAGGAAAAGAGATTTAAAAAATCTAAACAAGCAAACAACCCCCCCCAAAAAACAGTAAAATGATCACAAATTGTGACCAGTTGTACAGTATAAATGGATGAAGCCCTCAAGGTGGAGGTATGAAAAAGACCCACCATGAGGACATAAAATGCTTCTTAAAAATCTTCACTGATGGGGAAGAACTTCTCCTTTGGGGAGGTGCAGCGGTGGAGAAACCAGTCTGAGCTTGCCTTCCTCACACGCTGTCTTCTTGTGGAGACAACGCCCTTCAGCTGCCAACCTGGATGGAGTGAGCCCACCATGCATTGGGCAGCCACGAGGAGCCAGGCAGTGACTGGATCTCCTCGTCTTCTGCAGATGGGGTATGGCCCTCAAGGACTGCCTCTGAACATGCCAGAGAGTGTGCCAGGTGTCACAGGTATGTATGACCATTATAGAAGCCCAGAGGCCTAGGTGGACTTTGGGCCCATTCTGCAGCATTAGCTCCTACTTAGGACATTGATTTCAGCCTATATGTTACTTAAAGAGAGGTCAATCCAAGACTGTAGTCATCTGAGCCTCTGCCTCACAGAAATGAGAGGCCGCCAGGCTCCAGGGAAAAGAATCAGGGACCTCCTCTGTCTTGTCTGAGAAGCTCCTACCTTAGCTGCCAGCCCACCGTCCTCCCCGCCTGCAGGTGAGCAGGTTCAGGGGCACCCTCACCCTGGACTCTGAAGAGGTAAAGCCAGGGCTGCAAATGATCACTGTGCATAAGATTCATGTGGTCATCTAGTATAAAAAATGTGGATGCTTGGACCTCAACTCCAACAGGTCTGGAATGAGTAATTCCTACACTTGAAGTGATTCTGGCCCTGGGCCTTGGGCGATACTTCAAGTAACATGGGGTGGAGGTGAGGAGCAGTGGTTAGGAGAAACTCAAGCTCTGACATAGAACACCTGAGGCTGAAATCCTGTTCTACTTGATGCTTGCTGTTCAACTTTCCCCAGCCATGCAAACGCTTCACATTGTGACATCCATGTCCACAAAAGTGGGAGTAATAGTAGTATCTATCTCATAAAGTTTTGGTGGGGACTAAATATAACCACCCATGCAAACCATGCGAAGTGTATATCCTAGTGTGTGGCATATAGCAGGTAGTAAACAAATGGTCATTATTAATATCACATCTTTAAATAAATAAAACAGAAGCAACAGAAATAGCATCTTGTCTTGAAAGTCTCCCTCTGCTGCTGGATTGGAGAATGTTTTTGTTTTTATTTTTATATTTAACATGACTGACTTTGTCACAAATGGGCTGCCATCAAGGGGGATTCATTAATGGGAGTCGAGCCACGGTGGTGCTACCGTGCGTCTGTGGGTGTCGTAGTAACTGCAGTTACTGCGATATCACCAGCAGCACTCGATCAGTCACAGGGTAAATGCTAAGAGTCCCAACATCCAATCACCAATGCAATCTCACTCACCATACATAGGTGAGCTTTTATTCCACCAAGACATTGTGAACATGCAGAAAAGAAGGAGTGTGTCTCTCCAGGCATGCTGCGCATAGTAGGAGCACATAAAACAGCATCTGGTTGTAATAGTTACTTGGTATGTACTTGGGGAATAAATGAATGAATGTTTCTTGGTTGGTAGACTGTATGTGAGATGTTTCTGTGGAATGTACAGGCTGGAGTCTTTTTTCTTTTACAACACGGCTCGTGTTAGGCACACAGTTTTAGTTAAGTAGGGAGGCAAAGCATAACACCAGCATGTTAAAGGTAGTCGTGCCGTGTGACAAGCATCTGATCGGGAGCTGGGCTTGTTTGTGGTATTCCTGTCAATATAATTGTCATCTCAGCACTCTGTGTATTTTTATACCCAGGCTTTGTTTTGCACCGTTGGCAAGAGAAGTATTCGTTTCCAGCCAGGTTTTAATGTAAGATGTTCATTCAAAATTCTAAATATAATGAGTATATTAAATTTTTCCTGAGAATTTGCACCATTTTTGACTTGGAGGGATAATCTATAAATAAAGGAAAATTGTAGAAGCAGGATCAGAATAACCCATGGATATATAGGGTGTCTCATAAGATATAACCCAAGGTTGGGAGGATTGCTTTCGTGGGTGTGGTTTCTGAAGAGGTGGCATCATAACAAGAAAGCAGAAGAGATGAGTCCCAGTCCTGGCCCTGCTCTCCTGAGTGTGGACTTGGGAAAGTCACACTTCACCTGTTGAGCCTCAGTGACCTCACGGTCATAACGTCCTCACCATGGGCCTAGTAATTCCTCACCAGCCACAGTCCCCATCTGTTCTGATGAGTGGCGTGGAAATGTGAGTGGCAAAGCTCTGAAAACTGTGGGGACGTGTGATGCTTGTCCTCCTGGGTCTCAGGGACGGTCTGGTCCAGGGCCCCACCCTCCGTCCCTTTCTTGTAGACAATGTGCCTGAGTCCCAGAGATATGCCAGGTCCAGGTCTTGCTCAAGGACGCACGCGTGGTAGAGGTCACTGAAGAGAGAAGCGCCCAGACTCCTGCCTGCTGACGTGCTCCACCTGCTGCCCCGGCCACCCTTCCTCCTCCTCCAGCGGCAACTAGAGCAGCCAGGAATGAGAAAAGATCCCCTGACCGTGTTAATGACTGCTGGCACAAAATACCCTTTGTGTGACGGCATTTCATGTCATTTGTCTCAAAAACACGAAGGCCTTTGAAGACTTTTTGGGGAATCAGATTTCTAGTGGATGCTAAGCTTCATGTCTCTGAGAAGGTCTGTTCTCACCTGGGTATGACGGCAAAGGCCCTACCATCCCTCCCGCCCTCCCTCCCTCCTCTTCCTTCCTTCCAGTCTACAGCTCTTCACCGAACACGCTTTGGGGCCCATCAGCCCCGTGATCTCTGTGTTCACTCCTCCGTGGGTTCCACAGGCCCCCCTCCCTCCAGAGCCTGGCTTCCTTCCATCTCCCCCTGCCCTTCACACCGCACGCTCCATGTGCTGTGACCAGTGTCCCTCCTATGTGTTCTTATCCCAGGTCCTTGCTTCGTCTTTCTTCTCCCCCATCTGACCCAAATCCTGCATTTCCAGATAAATGATACTGGGGAGGGGTCCTTGCTTTAAGTCTCAAACAAAAGTTGCCTCTGTTTGGCAACCTGGAAGCACATAGCTTACAAGGAAGAGCAGGATCTTTGGATTCAGACCAAATTCTCCCTTCAGCCTAGTTCTTGAGACCGTCCACTTCGTCCTGTCTCTGCTCACATCTGCTTATCTCTTGCCTGAATTCCGGTAGCTTCTTTCTCGGTTCTCCTTAATGCAGTTTTCCCCTTCCTATGCATGCTCCGCACCACGTGCAACAGCAGACAGATCTTGAAAAAAGAATCTTGTTCATTCCCTCCTTAAAGTCCCTTTAGCATGCCCCTTTATACTGTGCTCCTTGCAGAGTCACTAAGGCACTTTGTAACTGAGCCTCAGAGTGTGGCCTCTGACATCAGACCCTCCAGTGCCAAGTCAGGCTCAGCTGGGAAAGTCACTTTCTCTAAGCCTCGGTGTTCTCATCTGCCAAGGACAACAAGTAATGCTTACTTTACTGGGTTGATACAAGGATTGAATCAGATAATTTATAGCCACATAATTGACTATATTGCTCAAAACACAATAGCCATTATAAATTATTGTTAATAATAAGAATTACTAGATATTGGCCACTCCCTATCTGTCAGCAACTGTGCTGAACAGCTTACACCCATGACATCTTATTTAATTTTCACAACACCCTATTTTGCCTTAGATACAGAGAGATTAAGGCATTTGTTCAAAAAAGCACTGGTAGTAACTTGCAGGGCTGGGATTCAAACCCAGGTCTACATAATGACATATCTGGTGTTCTTCAACTCTGCCACAGAGTGTGGTTCTAGCAGCCAGATAATGATACTATTTAATGTCCATAAATGGCTTCAAAAGATGATAGGTAATTTATACAATGTTATACTACAGGGTTGCCACCTTGCATACCTGGGGGGGCATATGTGCATAGAATGCAATGTGGATATATGGTAAATGGAGACCCTGGTATATTATGCAATCACTAAAAATCATATATATGATCATTATAACATGAAAAAGGCTTATGTTGTAGCATAGTGATTAAGGGCATAGAGCTCATAAATCAGCTTGCTTTGTTTTGAGTCATGGCTCCAGAACATTCTGTTTGTGTGAACTTGGTCAAATTACTTAACATCTATAAGTGAGGAAAATAATAGAACCCATCCTATAGAGTCGTCCTGATGACTAAATAAGGCAGTACATGCATAGTGCTTAGAAAGCAGCTGATCAATTGTGCTCAAATTTATCCTCCTCCTCCTCATCATCACTATCATCATCATTGTTATTATTGCAAATGATAAAAACCAGGGAACAAAACTGTGCTTGTTTTATATGCTTACCTATATCAAAGAGCACAAAGACATGTATAAGACAAGAAGAAAATAGGCTTATGTGTTAACGATGGGTCTCTGGCTTATTTCATTTTGAATGTTTCTTTCTCCTTTTTATTTCTGTATTTTTCAAATTTTTGATGATTAATGTGTGCCACTTTTATAAGAAAAAATAGCAGTCTTTTGTGGCTTTAGACAAGAAATTTTGGTTTCTAACCTCGGTGATTATTTTTTCTTTCACAGAATCATCTTTGGTCATTAAATTCGCTTAAAAGCCCTGATCCATTTTTGATCATCTGAAATATAGTGACAGGCACCAAAATCAATCCTCACATTCTAGGTTTGCAAAGAGCATAAATTATTTTAAAAGTCATGTCAGGTAGAGTTTATTCCAAGGTTTGCTTGCAAATTTTAATCAGAAAACACAGAAGGTATATGCAGCTTAGATTGAAATATCCCTTCACCTTGTACTTGGAACCAGGTTGACTTACTGTTTGCTGGCTGATAGGACTGGCAGAAGTTACAGCTTGTATGATAGAGGCAGCCTGGGCAGGAACTGAAGGAAACACATAAAGAAACATTTATTTAAAAAAAGTAAATCAACCATAAAGATCCTCCCAGCAGACCTGAGAGATGGAAGCCTCTCTCTCATTTTCTCCTTGGCAAAATTTAATCTATCGCTGGGGTTTTTCAAGCGTCATATTCAAAGAGATGCAAATTCATCAGAGCTGAGACCCCAGCTGACTTTTAGCACCTTGTGAATGTCAAAGGGGCTTAAAGGTTGTACTGACTTCCTTCCTCCCATCCTGACTAATTCAAATACGTATGTGTGTATAAGTGTGTGCGTGTGTGTCTATATATGTGTATCGTTTTTTAAGGAAGAAAGACTGAATTGGAGCACACATCTACCTATGTGTTCAGTGCTCTCTTTGTGCAGATCTGTTTTCAGAAAATATGAAATTTAAACGGAAAATATCGTACTGAGAAACAAAGGTTCAATTGAGAAATCCACAGTCTATCCCTAAATCACAGAGCTAGCAATAGAAGTTTTTTTGTTGTTTTCTTTGTTTTGATATTTTTAAATAGCAATCATTTTATCTATTGGCTTCTTCACAATTCACTCCAATTAACTGGTTTAGGGATGACTATTAACTCATGAGTGATATCTGCCCTCCACATGGTTCACTGCATACAATTCCCTTAAGTAATGTAAGTAATGTATTTACAATAAAAAATAAGAAGTTTTAATTAATATTTTGTACACAGACATGGTTTATGAGAGAGTTATGCTTTGCATGGGGATTGGCAAGACTGTTCCAAAGTGAGTTTTCTCTCTTCACAAATGAAGGATCAATCTATTAATGGACATTCTGTAACTTGGAATCATATGAGAAAAATGATGTTAAGTTTCCCACTGCATCACAAAAGCTTCAGATTCTTAGTAATTCAGAGCTGCTGTCATGTGCACAGAATTTGGACATCATATTACTTTCAATTCAACAAATATTTGTTGAGTTCCTATTTAGTGTTGGACCCTGAAGAAGCAAATATGACTTATAGCCAACATCTGCCCTTAAGGAGAATGTAGGTTTATGGTGAGGTGTATCAGTCACCCACACCCATGATGACGATGCTTAATAAATAAAATCTCAGTAGGATACAACAGGAAGCATTGATTGCTCATGCATCTCAGGAGTTTGGCTTGTTAGCTCTACTGACCTGGCCTGGCCTTGCTCATATGTCTGAATGTTGACCAGTTGTTCGCTAGGGCAACTGGAATGCCTGGGTCTTGCTCTCATCCTCCAAGGTCTAGCCTGGGAATGTTCTCATGGCAATGGCAGAGATGTAAGAGAGAGGGCAAACACAATCCCATCAGTGCTTTGCAAACCTCTGTTTGCATCATATTTGCTAACATCTTACTGACCAAATGCCACATGGCTAAATCTAAATTAGAGTGAGAGGGCATTGCAAAGTTACATGGCAAAGGGTGTGGGCACAGGCAGGGGCGACAAATAGGAGCTGTGTTTGCAATCTGCCTCACATGGACAGATAAAATGTACACCACCATTTTATAATTATGTACAGTGGAAGAGCAGGCAAGGACCGTTGGGGGTGTTGAGGACAGAGCAATGCACTCTGGAAGATTTAGGAAGTGATGTCAGAGGTAGGGTCTGGGGGGCCCAACAGTCAGCCTCAACCCACCCCACCCCCTTACCAGGTTCTTGACTCTGCCACAGGAAAGAATTCAAGAGCAGAGCCATGGTGGAAAATGACAATAGGTCTCATATAATGAATAAGAGATACGGATTTCACAGAGACAGTGCGGCATAGCTCCAGAGACTGAGCAGGGCCCACACCAGGTTTATTATAAAAGTAAGAAAAATACTCTTAAAGTTCAGTACAGAGTGCAGGCTGGATCAAGAAAGTGAGCAGCTGCCTGCTGAAAGTAAGTTTGATATGAAAAGGAAGAAATACATACTACACAGGCAGAGTGTGGGCTGGCTCCAGAAGAGTGAGCCAGAGCCCTGCCTTCTGCTGAGAGCCGGCTTTTATGGTTTTGCCACCTAATGCATATTAGATTAAAGGGGTGGTTCCCAGTTTCATAACATTAGTCTTGCACATGCTCAGTTGGTTTCTTCTTGGAGCGTGTTCATTGGTCAAATCCTATCACACACACCAGACATATTCAAGAATGTTCTGTGTTCTCTAGCACCTATAGTGGATGGTCATTCAACCAACAGGGTTATAGAACTGTTCTCTACTGAGCATGCCCAGCTACTGGATTTGCAGAAGCCAGCCCCTTGTGGTCTCACTTTCCCCATGCTGGTGCTGAGAATAGGTTTAACTAGCAACAGTAACTTTTCTCTAGAAGAAGACCCAGAGGAAGGGCCTGAGACCTCGGGGAGTGGCTTGAAACCCAGGGGTATGTCCTGCAACCCAAGCCCAGGGAAACTGAGCACCTCCTTCATCAGAAGGGCTTTCCATGAAGGGCGATGTCTAAGCCGAGTTTGAATGATAATTAGGAGTGCGTCAGACAGATCAGGCGAGACAGGTGTTGTAGGCCGTGGTAGGACCACAGACCAAGGCATGGAGGCATAAAATAATGCTGACCAGCCAGTGTTGCAGGAGCATGTAGAGCACAGTGATGGTGAGTTCCAGCACTAGAAGATGGGAGACATTGCATGCCAGTTCTGTAGACTTGGACTTCATGTTTAGATGATGAATACATGAGACTCCATTTGTAAGACCTGCTTTATCAACTCATGCTTGTAGGTCCACTAGACAGGAAGTGTGCCAGACCATGCATCTTCCTGTTGCAGCAAGAGATTCCTGTAAGTCAGAATTCTCAGCTTGCTCTTCCTTCACACCACCGTGAAAGCATTCCCTAATAAGAAGCCATTCTGTGTATGCAATGAAAGAGATGCTTGTCTCTTTAAGAAAGTGGTCGGGGCAGTGCTTTTGGGTTTGAAAGCCTGGAGATGGTGGTATCAGATTGATTAGGTGTGTACATGTTGGCTGAGAAAGCTGTAGAAAGGCGAATGGAAGTGTTTGACAAGATGAAAGACTATTCAACAGTTAGACAGCTGCTTGAGTGAAGAAATCTATAACAGTGCAGGAAAATACACTCACCAGTAAATGATACCTTCACGGCAGAAGCTACTATGAGCTAGGTCACACAATTTTTGTCTGGCATGACAGGCTCAACCAAAGTTTGAAAGCAGGGTTTAATTCACATGCATCGTAACAGATGGGCAGTGACCCACATTTGGTGGTCACTAGTGTAAGGTTCTCTCTGTGCAACTTTGTAGAAAAATGACCCTACTTAGCAAACTGTGCAGTGGGCTAAGAAACAGGATAGGCTTTGGAGTCAGGCAGCCACATGTAGGAACGCTAGCTCCAGGTCACCCTCTTATCAGCCTTGGGCAAAGTTTGTAACCTCCTTCCTGACTCCCAGTTTTTACTCATCTGTGAAATGGGATGATAGCAAGCTCATGGAAGGGAACCAGAATGGATCGTGCAGTGTCCAACACAGGACAGAAGGTTACGACCTGCTCACATGGGAGCATTTGTGTTCTACTGCTGCTAGAGGGCCAAAGTCCAATGCAGGTCTCACTGAGCTAAAATCTGCATTTCCTTCCAGAAGCTCTGGGGGAGAAATCATTTCCTGACCTTTTCCACCTTTAAGACACTGCTCCATTTCTTGGTTTGAGGCCCCTTCCTCCATCTTCAAAGCCAGAAATATTACTTTACTCCAGCTAGACTTCTGTTGTCACATCTCTCTCTGACCTCAGCCAGAAGTAGCTCTCTACTTTTAGGGACCCAGGGGACTAGATCTGATCTACCCAGATAACCTATGATAATCTCATCTCGAGATCCTTAACTAACACATCTGCAAAGTCCATTTGCCACATAAGGTACCACATTCACAAGTTCTGGGGATTAGGACATAGACATCGTTGGGGTCGGGTGGGGGTGCTTGTTCTGTCTGCCAAACTGAGGGAGCTGTCTTCTACAACACTGCAGAGCATTTTGTAATCACCCTATGATGTCCACATCGAACTGACTTCATAATACCCCAGATACAAGATGCATGGGCATCAGATAAGGGATGGTTCATGACTGGGAATGCAGATGCTGATAGTAAAGTAAATGTCACCTCCTCAAAGGACCCTTTCTTGATTGGTTAAGTTAGCATTGCCCTAGTACATGCCCTCGCCCACAATTACCTTTGCTTTTCTTCTTCCACACCAGATATTCAATCCAGAGAAGCCAGGGTCACATCACACTTCCAATACCTGGCACAGTGCCTGGACATGTGGCAATATACTGTAAGTATTTGTAGGATTATGACTGTGCCACTGATAAATGATATGCTTAGCTTCAAGTGCTGTACTGGTCAATTAGCAGACACTATACCTAATCCTTACCTTGAACTTTAAGATCAATATCATTATTCCCAAGTTACAGAGAAGGAAACTGAGGCTCAGCTTGTAAAGTCCAAGTCCCTCTCCCAAACCCCAGAGCTGGTGAATGATGAAGGTGAGATTCAACATAGGGTCCCAAAGCCCATGCTCTTCCCCCCGAACCTTCCCCAAATGGATCATGGACCATAAATCCACTCAGTTCAGAGAAAAAAGAATCATGCCCAAGACCTATGAAATTGCCATGGCAATACCCAGGCAATAGTCATAATAACAAGAACAGCAGTAAGAAACAACAGAATGTCCAAACGTATATAGTGCTTACCTTGATCAGACGCTTCTGTGAGTTAACGCCGAACCTACAGTACCTCATTTAGTCCTGACAACAACATTATGCACTTTCATGAATGAGAAAACAGAAGCACAGAGAGGTTAACTAACTTGGTCAAAGCCACACAGCTAGTGGGATTTGAAGCCAAGGAGTCCCTGGGCTTCCCGTTGCGCTCAGTGTCTCTCTTAAATCAGAACAGAGAAGATCCTGGTTGACTTACTTCTTTTCAGTCTCAGTTCACAATGCTGAGACTAACCCATCATGATTTATCCCAATACCCATGAAATATTCGAGAAACAGAGACAAAAATAAAGGAAGGGATGTCATCGATACAGACAGTTTGATTTGAACAGGATCTAAACTATACTTTATTTTGTGGAGTGGACTCAGGCTCAGAGAGGGGATTCACATTACCAAAGTTAAAACAGGGAGCTGCCCCCAGCTTGGGAGCACAGCCCCTCCTCTGCCTTCCTGGAGCCCCTTGCTTGGGGAGTGCTTGGCTCTGGTGTTACAATGGCGGGTCACTCACTCGTCTCCCTCCCAAGTGGCCCCAGGTCTTCCTTGAGTCAGGCCAGTACCAGCAGGCATCACCAGGAGAAGGGCTCACCCATCAGCAGTACCCAAGACAACAAAGCTGTAGGTCCTGCCTCCAAAATATATTCCCAATCCATCCGCTGCTCTCCCTGTCTGCTGCTACCACCCGTGTCCCAACCTCCACCATCTCTCTCCTAGATCCCTGGCACCAGATACCTCCTCCGTGTGTAGTTTCATTTCTTACCTCTTTAGAATCCACCCTCCACACAATAGCCAGGTAGCTCCTTGAAAAAAAATCATTCCAAGTCCATCACTGCCCTACTTAAACCATCCCATGGTTTCCCAGGATAGACGGACTAAAGTCAAACTCAAGCTGGCTGGTTAGCTTAGGTGGTTAGGGCATGGCGCTGATAGAACCAAAGTTCAGAGATACAAAGTTGTATCTCTGTATTGGCCGGCCACAAAAAATAAATAAATAAATCTAAACCCCCTCAATGTGGTCTACAGGGCCTGACACATCCTGGCCCTCCCCTGTGTCTCTGTCCACACTGGATTTCTTTGTTTCTTAAACACAACCCATTTGCTTCTGCCTCAGGGCCTTTGCACTTGCCCTTCTCTGTGCTTAGAATGCTCTTCTTCCTGATTTCCCCAAGTCTGTATCCCCATTTGTGTATCGGGTCTCAGTTCAATTGGCACCTCTTCCAAAACAGAGGCCTTCCCTGAACATCTTATGCTGCCAGCACCCCCAAGTCCAGGCTCTCTCTATTTTTCCACCGCATTTGTCATTTCTTGAAATGACCTCATTCGGCCTGTGCTTACTTGCTTATTCTCTGTCTCCTGAGCTAGCACTCTGGGTGCCTCACTGCATCCTTTAACACTGCATGGGTGTGGTCCTCTGACCACAGCAGCAGCCTCACTGGGGAGCTTGTTAGGAATGTTGCAGACTTTAGCACCCACTCTACAAAATAAGAATCTGCATTTTAATATCATCCCTGGAGGCTCATATGTACTTTATAGTTTGCAAAGCAGTGCCCTAATATGCTGCCTTGAAAACAAAAGTGTTGGATAAACATATATTGAATAAATGAATGAATAAATAAAGGATGTCATTCCGAATCTCGAACAAAGATGCAGGCCTCGAGTGTCCCATGTCAGTAAACTTCATAGCAGGACTTCTAACGTTATAGAAATTTAATTCACATAGTGACAAAAAGGGATTTCCCAAATAATGTCAGTGCATCTGATGCTGATCAAGTATGTTGAAAAACCAAGTCACAGCACCTCTGAAGTGTCTGGAAGTCTGTGGTTTCCTAACAGACACATGTAGTATCCTGTTGTAGTGGACAGGCTTATTATTGCTCTAGGAAGATTCATCTCTTCTCCTTATGCAATTCTAAAATTACATACACTGTTCTAATTGGTAATTATTTGAAGCTGAACAGTATGCAATGATGGACCTAAAATACATAACTACTGGTTTTGATTTTTTTCTTTTTTTTAAACAAACACATGAGAACACAGAGTTCAAGATGACCAAAATTCTTCAAATTACCCACCTTGGATTAATATTAAGTTGTTATAATTAGGACGATGTAAAAGTGCTGTGTGCATATAGGAAGGGACTGGAAAGGAACATAGACCAAAGAAGATTGACAGCTGATATGCAGAAGGGACCATTGCTCAAGTTTTAATTCTTCGATTTTGCTTTCCACTGTTATTATAAAAAGCTTTCCAATAAATAAATATAATAAGAAATATATTATTAGAAATAAGAGCATTGACACAATTCAGGCTTAATGCAACAATTACACAAATTTTTGTCTGTTGGTGTAAAAGAGTCACAGCTTCTGAGGTTGCTTGGCTGGGTTCAAACCCCAGTCTACCTCTCCCAGCTGAAGACCTTGAAGGTCCTCTCTCAAAGACCTTGAAGTCTTGTGGATTAAGGATTAAAAGCCCTCACTTGTAGAGTTGTTTTATATAAAGTTCCAAGCCCATAGTTGGATTCAATGTGTTGTGTTATTTTACCTCTTTTCTCTTTTCTGTTCAAAAAAACTCATAAGGTTGGTGCGAAATATCTGAAGGTAGCACCAAGCGAGACCTGAGTTGGTATCTGCACATGCAGTAGCAGAGTGCAGCAAGTGGGTGTCAGTAAAACTGTTGAAGGTAGAAGCCATTTTAAAGTTGTATTAAAAACTAATGAATGCCTAAAAATAGTTTATGCATTCAAACACACTAGAATAGTTGGAAGAATACACATTTCTTAAAGTAGTGCCTTATTTCCCAGCCTTATTATTATAATTTCATTTTATTATTTTATTTCATATTACTTTGTTTTACTTTATTTTGTTTTACTTTGTCTTTATTTTATTTTGCAAACACATCTGTGCTACCTATTCTGTATTAGTCACTGTTCCAAGTGCTTCATAAATTCTCATCTATGCTCACAGCAATCCCATAAGGCGGCACAATCATTAGCCCTACTTTACAGATGAAGAAACTGAGGCACAGAGAAGTAAAGTCATCTGCAGAGTCCCACTTGCTATTGGCCCAAAATGGTTTAGTCATTGTGATCACACAACCTGATTCCCTAGTTAGCGCAAAAGAATTTAGGGCAGTTATTAAACGTCCAATCTACTACTCTGCAAGCAGATGGCATGTACTACGGAGGCTGTTCCTGCAAACAGCCCTAGGAATTGCAGCCATGTGAAAGTGGGGTTGAGCCTCTTTTCTAACTCATAAGAATGAGTGAGAAAACTCCAAATAGTACAACTAACTGAAGGGATCTCAATCCAAGATAACGCCTGAGATCTGATATAGTGCTTAAATAATTTGCAACACTTGGTGAGCAGCTATAATATATGGAAAAGTTGTCAAGCTTAGAGACCGAAGAACTAGCTGTGAATTCTCCCTCATTCACTTCCCAGCTGTGCGACTTTGTCCAAGTCACTTACATTCTCTGACCCTCAATTTCCTCATCATTAAATTCAAGAGTATGACCTTTACCTTCGAGAGAGCTAAAGAAACTCAAACTTACAGCAGCTCCTGACACACAGTAGGTACACACCAAAAATGCCAGTTAAATTCAAATTTAAAGTTGAGCTGACCAATGCAAGTGCAGTATATATAGGAAAAGGAGATTTGTTTTCCTGGAACTGGACTCTGCCAACAACTTGAAAAACACACCACCAATCTGAGAAATGCACGGTATTCAGGCTCTTTTGCTGTTTGGTCCTGAATTTTTTATCTCCCAAGAATAATGACCTCAGCCCTGGGCATTTCCAGGGGATTAATGACCAGTGGAATTTAATGACCCCGGCTCCAGCCTAGAGCTATCCCACATTCCCCGGGTACTCATTAATCCCAGGTAGACCAGCAGCCTTTCTTCTTGCTGCAACAATCATGCCCAAGTTCAGCCCTGCTGCAAGTAGAGGGACCACTGGGACTCCCTGTCTCTGCTTTGGTCCCCAGCCTACTCCAAGTTCCAGCCAGTGGCTCATTTATTTACAGGGGCAGCCAGACAGTAATTAAAATATGCTGAGGAATGCTCCTGTTCTACCGCAGCTGGATCCAATGATGTGCTGCTTCAAATACACCCACCGGCCGCCACTCCCCTTGAACACACACATATTAACATTTATGGCGGCAGCTTGCATTGCTTCACATTTTGTGTCGAAGGATTTCATGAGATTTTAATGAGTTTCTACCACTGCAAAAAAAACCTCACAAAGGATCCATGCAAATTACTTTGTCTTGTGCAGCAATCCTGGATGACATGCTCCAATATTTGGTTTCTGTAGGGATATATAGATATGCTGATATATGCACACCGGCCCCTAAGCATTTCTGCTCGCAAGAGTGCAGGGTGAGATGGTGCTGCCAATGCCATGTGGTCTGTGGGACAAAACCCTCGGCTGGATTTCCCTGTGGCCACCTTCTGCTGGCTGGACCACAGACCCGTTGGCGTCAGCAGCTCCCAGACTCTTCCCACTTTGATGCTCAGTCTTCTTATCTGTCCAGTGGGTGAAGGGTGGTAGCTGGAATGTCTCCAAGATTACTCCCCTTTGGAAAAACTCTAAATTCTTATTAGTGAGTGGCAGGTGGTTCAACGTCACCATCATTCTTGCCAGTCATCACATCAGGAGAAAACAAAGCAATGGTAGGAAATGGCCGGCACGTGTCAGGTGCTCTCATTCCCCCAGCAGACTCTGAGATCGTTCTATCCTCCCTGTTTCTCTGATAAGAAGACTAAAGTTCAGAAAGGATGAACAAGTGGCCTAATCTGCAAGTGGAGTGCAGAGAGAAGAGTCCTAGGGTCCGTGCTTCTCCCTCCTCCGTACTGCCTGGAAGGACCAGCTGTGTAAGGACCTGGAGTGGAAAGCCAGCCAGGCCAAAGGCTGGGGTCATGAGCCAGGGCCACAGTCCCCTGCTGTGCAGTGCATTGTGGGGAATCAAGGGCAGCTGGGTGAAAGGGGACCCCAGCAAGAACACCAAGACATCTCACCCAGGGACAGGGGAGACAGCCAGGAGAGGGGAATCCCACTGAGTAGCCTGAGCTAAAGAAGTGCTCTTTTAAGAAATGCCTCTATGTTGATACATGTGGATACATATGTGTATGCATACACATAGCTTATCCACACACATAATATACGTGCATATATGCAAATATAGCTCCTAAACATACACACACACACACAGAGTCATTCTCAGTATTCATAGGAGATTGGTTCCAGGACCCCCCAAGGATACCAAAATCCCTGGATGCTCAAGTCCCTTATATAAAAAGGCATAGTATTTGCATATAACCTACACACATCCTCCCATATATTTTAAATTATCTGTAGATTACTTATAATACCTAATACAGTATAAATGCTATGTAAATAGTTGTTCTACTATATTGTTATTTGTACTGTTTTTTTAATTGTTGCCTTGTTATTTTTTGTTGTTTTTTCCCTCATTTTTGATCCATCTTCCGTTGAATCCATGGATGTGTAAACTGTGGATGCAAAGGGCTGACTATATATGTACTAGACTAACTTACATATTCCATTTATTATCTAAAATCTTTCTAATTGAAAATCTGCATATCAAGAATAGCCAACATCCCTTTTGAACTAGCTTTGCTATTATATTTTTTTTCTAATTTCACAGTGAAAACAGCTTTTTATTTTATAAATAGTATATGTGCATCACAAGAAAATAAGTTCACAGATTTCTCAAAAGGTTAAGGAAGAGAGTCACAATCACACAATATCCTACCAGCAAGGACACACCTCCCAGGAGAGAGAGAGGAAAGGAGCACAGCTTCAGTGTATATTTAACCCTGTGCTTACTAAAGCTTGGGCTACTTGGGAGGCAGGGACTGTCTCTCCCAACTTTGAATACTGAATGCCTACCCAGGACCGAGCATGACTGAATGCCTCATGGTACCTCTTGGTGCTGCTGGGCGAAAGAAAGACTGGCTGATCCCAGGAAAGAAGGCAAAAAACACATGATGCATTTTTATTAGTGACCCATCAGAGGTGTGAATTATCAATTATAGCCCTTTCGGTTGGGTGGTATTAACAGCACAGCAGGTGACTTCTGGGTGATGAGAAAAGAAGTCCTCCTCATACCGGTAGCAATGTAAACATCCATTTTCAACGCTGACCTGTTTCCTACTCATGACCTCATTCAGTCTTCATGAAAACCTCATGAGATAGGTTTCACTGGTGCCACTTATCAAGTACATTGCTGTGATCTCAGTGTTTGTGTCCCCTCAATATTCATATGTTGAAATGTGTTGCTTTGTGTTGCTTCACCCCCCACAGATTTGTCACCCCACTTCCCCTGGGTGATGGAGACACAAAGGATTACTCAAAGCCCATCTCTTCTGAGCAGTGAGAAGCCCCAAAGTGGTTAACTTCCCTGGGAATGCTCAAGCGAGAGAGATTCCTTCCATTTGGGAAATTAGTGCTGAATTGGGGTTTTCCTGCATTTATTTTCCAGACCAGGAAGTTACAGGAAGAGAACAAAGGTGGGGTTATAGTTTAACAATATAGGCTGGTAACTTTCAGTGAAACAAGCCAGATGACATTTTAGTAAGGCAATTAAGTGGTCTTATCAACACAAGCTTGATCTTAGCAAACATTTCTTCTTATAGCAATTTCTCAGTATCTTTATGTAACAATCAGTAACTAGTCTGTTTTTGAGCCAGCAACCTGCTGTGCCACAATTCTTATCTTTCAACAGAGACTTATAGTCCAAGGAAAATTTCCTGTCTTTGCAATATTTGAAACTGCAAGGCTTTGGAATACCAGGCCCTGTGAAGTACATATGCTTTATAGTATATTCCACAGAAATGTAATTCCCAGGGTGATCATTTTAAGAGGTGGGGCCTGTAGGAGGTGATTAGGTCAGGAGTCTCACCCTTATGAATGGGATTCTTGCCCTTATAAGGGAGGCCTGAGGGAGCTTCCCTGCCCCTTCTGCCATGTGGGGATATATAGGAGGTGCCATCTATGAGGAAAGGGACCTCAAGAGATACCAAATCTGCTGGTGCATTGATCTTGGACTTCCCAGCCTCCAACACAATGAGCAATAAATTTCTGTTGTTTATAAATTACCCAGTCTACGGTATTTTGTTATAGTAGCCCAAATAGACTAAGACATAGGTAGACAAAAGTTTAGAAAGACCAGTTATTTCATGAAGGCCAAACACCTAGAAAGTTCTAATTTTTTGGGTTCAAGTCTAAATGTCATGGAGGCAAATCCTAGTCTCTCCCAAGGATAATTTCCTGTCTTTGCAATATTTGAAACTGCAAGGCTTTGGAAGACCAGGCCCTGTGAAGTACATATGCTTTATAGTATATTCCACAGAAATGTAATTCCCAGGGTGATCATTTTAAGAGGTGGGGCCTGTAGGAGGTGATTAGGTCAGGAGTCTCACCCTTATGAATGGGATTCTTGCCCTTATAAGGGAGGCCTGAGGGAGCTTCCCTGCCCCTTCTGCCATGTGGGGATATATAGGAGGTGCCATCGCCATGTGGGGATATATAGGAGGTGCCATCTATGAGGAAAGGGACCTCAAGAGATACCAAATCTGCTGGTGCATTGATCTTGGACTTCCCAGCCTCCAACACAATGAGCAATAAATTTCTGTTGTTTATAAATTACCCAGTCTACGGTATTTTGTTATAGTAGCCCAAATAGACTAAGACATAGGTAGACAAAAGTTTAGAAAGACCAGTTATTTCATGAAGGCCAAACACCTAGAAAGTTCTAATTTCTTGGGTTCAAGTCTAAATGTCATGGAGGCAAATCCTAGTCTCTTTCCCTTGTGGTGTGTACCAGGTTGTCACCACGTAATAGACAGTTTCATCTCTTGCTTCTCAATTTCTTCTTCTCTTGCTCTCTCCAAATTCTAAAAATCCAGAGCTACTACCACAGCAAGCTTCTCTGAATAAAGCAACCCTTCTAACTATTGACTTACAACAAGGGGAAAAAAGTGGTCAGGAAAGAACATCTTTTACTGTGGAGGAATCAGGAAGAGAGAAAGGAAGTAACTCCCCCAAGGTCACACAGGATACAGGCCTTTGTCCTTTTCAGTTCTTTCCAGCACCTGTCTCTACACCCGCATCTGCTGCTTGCTACGACCCTCTAGTTTTGCCCATCCCAAAGGCCTCCACTGCCACAAA